>NC_081411.1:155780970-155998970 GCF_030272615.1 Cryptomeria japonica
GCTAGATTTCTCCATCTTTGTAAAAATGATGCAAAAGACTCTCCCTCTTTTTGCTTGGTGTTGCACAAGGTAGTGACTGATATGTCTGTCTCTATGTTGTAGGAGAAATGTTGGATAAATGCTTCTGCTAAGTCACCCCATGACTTAATACTAGGTGGAAGTTGGGAGAACCATTCCATAGCTTGATCACCTAGGCTTTGTGGGAATAATCTCATCAAATATGTTTCTTCTGAAGCTACCTCAATGCAAGCTATGAAAAACTATCTTATTTGTGCCTTAGGATCCCCTTTTCCTCTATACTTATCAAACTTAGGCATCACAAAGTGTGTAGGAAAAGGAGGCATTGGAATGCTCTTGTCAAATGGATAAGGACATATGTCTCTCATTGTGTAAGTTGGCTTCGGTGTATTTATGTCCTCCATTTTCTTTTGTAAGTCCCTGATTTGCTGTTCCAAATTGTTCTTTAGTGGAGACCGACTTCTTGGACCATACCCCATGCCTAAACTATCGTGTGGAAGAGCATGTTGCATATACGGATGATATTAATCATACACATGTTCATATGGAGGAGGTCTATAATAATGCTGCGTATATGGACCACTTGGTATAGAGTCATGTTGAGGAATGAAATATCTACTTTGTCCATGTATACCATACTCTACAGGGATGTCATGAGTTTATTCTAGTGTGTTGCCCCCAAATTTGACGCGGGGTTTCCTTGTGTCCAAATTTTGAGCATGCCTTTGAATATCCAATTGCTTTGGTGGTTGATCCTTAGCATTGGTATGTGGTTGAGCATATTTCTCTGCATAAGACTTCCATAATGGTTTGCGAAGAGTATCATATGCTTGACCATGTGTGTATGGGACCTCTAGTTTTTGAAACAAAGATGATGGTGATTCAGGTACAAGATGTGGTCCTCTATTGCCTCCACTATTAGGCCTCCTTTGATCCATGTTGGAGTGAGTTTGTTGCAAAGGTCGATTTTCCATTATTTGAGACATGTCGAAATCATGAGGGATCTTGGCTCCACTTTGTGCCATCACTTGTAGAAAATATTGTCTATCTCTCCTCATTATTTCCTCAACCAATCGATTAAAATGAGGATTCATAATGGTATCTTCCACTTCTGCTGAATGTACAGAAAAGTTGTCCATATTGTCATTGTGTGTATCATTGTTGTTTGTAGTGTCCATGTTCTCAACATTTGGAATGTTTCTATAAGAATCCATGTCAGGTAATGTAGTATGATCAAAATTGAAAAAGATGTCATTGTCATACCCATAGGAGCTCATGTTTGCAAACTCTTGAGCCTCTTTAGTTTCTCTCCTAGATTTTTGGGAACGAGTTTCAACCATGAACTAGGTATTGACCAAGATATGTGAGACTAGATGAAAATGGAAAGAGGATGGAAGACCAAGAGTTGGATGGAATGTAAATGAATCTGAGGTGTACTTGCAATGTCCAAAATGTAAGACCAAGTATGTATGTAGTAGAGTAGGTGTGACTTCCAAAGAGAGGATAGTTTCTCTTGATGAGGTAAGTTGACCTTAACTCTAAGTAAGACCAAATGAGACCCAAAGGTGATAGACCTTGATGAGGGACCACTTAGCAAAATGTTGTTGTATGTAGTGTGTTGACAAAGTATGATGATGACAAGCAAGTGACCTTTTGACTCAAGTTTAGACAAATGTGAATGTAATGCAAGGTGTAAAGAAATTATGGACTTTGTGAGACCCAAAGATAGGTTGAATGCTAGATGAAAACCTAAAGAGATAACCTAGGAAGCTCAATAAGTCTGAAACTGACTATTCTTGTTTTCTGAATTATGAAAGTTTTCAACCCTGAACATAGACGTGCCTGTATACTTCACAGACACACTTAAAGGAAACAGACGTGGTTCTGTCAGACACAGACACGTTTCTGAGATGTTGCAATGTTGTTCAAGAGACACATACACGTTTTTGCCCTTCACAGACGTGGTTATATGACACAGACGCTATTCTATCAGACACAAACGTGCTTCTACAAACTTTGTATAATTTTTTCTATCTGTGAAGTTTTTGTTGTGACCAAATCTGAATGTTTGACTATTTTTCGTGACAAGAGGACACAATGTTGATGAAGACTCAATGTTTGCAAGTGTTTAGACTCCCAAAATGACTCAAAGAAAAGTGTGTTGCTTGATGTAAAAAATTGTTTTGCATACACTTGAAGACACAAAAGACACAATGTTTGCTGTTTGGTCTTGAATGTTTTATTGTTCAAAATAAGTCAAGCAAAATTCTTATGGCTAGCCAAGACAATAGTTGTTGATCCCATATGGAGTTTACCCTCGAGGCTACGCTATTCAGAGTAGATACTTAGATGCTTGACTCCACTGGCTCCACCCTTAGCACTCACTTCTTGGGGCAGCCAAGCATCAGTCCCCACAAAAACTCCTTGTGGCGAACTTTGTATCTCTACTAAGAACCGTATGTGTGTGGGCCACTACCAGAGGTCCGACCTCCTGCCTCAACAACTAGAAGGATTTGGGCTTCTAAAACAAAAAGGTGCTAGTAAGGGCATCCACTCGTGTGGCCATACATGCGACACTTTCAGCTCTGTAAATACAGAAGGCTCCCAGCCGGTAGGGGTTATGCCCTACAAATGATCAAATAAATTTGATCAAATGGGTTTATGGGGAGACATAGTGCCGGTATGAACTAATTAGCACACGTTATTCATAGTTTTCACCATGAATACAGTTATTTATAGTGGTTTGGAAGAAGATGGCTTTTCTTTTGCTACCACTTGGGTCATTCTCTCCTCACTAGTATTCCTAATGACCACACGGGGAGACAGACCCTCTAAAGATTAAACAAAAAGAGCCTATTGCTCAAGACACAAAAGACAATGATTCAATTTTAAAGCACCAATTGAAGTGTTTGCTAGTCTATGAAAATAAGGCACATGATAAAAATAAAAAACCCTTGCCAAGGTCCTGCAACAAAGATTTGTTAGTAGTTTGGATTGTTTGAAATAATCACCCCTTCCCGCAAGCACACAAGTTAGGTAAATTTTAGATCCAAAAAGACTTTGTGAAAAATAGGGGCCTTCAATAAAACGTTTTTACTTTCAAGACAAGCTGCACCAATTTCATTAGCTAGATCTGAAAATGTTAGCTCAAAATAAACTAGATCTGAAAAATCGAATGTCTAAAAACTGAGCCAATGAAAACCCCAAAATGAAATTAGTGCACATAGACACGGTTACCATAAACACAGACGCTACTTCTAGATGTAGATGCACTTCTATGAAACATAGACGTAGCTCCGGAATGCAGGTGTGACTTCTGGATGCAGACGCGCCTAAAAACCCCACAGACGTGATTAGGGAACACAAACACGATTTCCGAAATTTGCAAAAAAATAAAACACTATCGAGGGTACAAACACGGTTCCAGATGTCACAGACGCGACATAAAATAAAAAACGTGATCCGAAAGTGTGTAGATGCGAAAATATCAAAATGTTGTCGGAAATGTCAGATCTGCAACTTCAAAACACAAAATCTACAACAAGGATGTTAAATGCAAAAGGGACAAGTTTCCCACCAGGCGTGCCAAAATGTATATGGTGAAAATGGATACAACAACATTGAAATAATAAATGAATTCAACCACAAAACCCTAGCCTAACAACAACAAAGATCCACCATAACATATGAAGATTACCTAAGACAATGCAAATCAAATGAAATCACAAAGATTATACCATCACATGTCCAATAGGGTTTTGATCTCCATTCTTCCTATCTCCATTGATCTTGCTTGATATACTTGCTCTCAGATTTTGTGTGCACAAGAGCTCAACAAAGAACGGAATGTGGTTGCAAGTAGGATCTCCTATGAAAAGCGTAGTGTAGTCAAATGCATAAATTGATTAGCCAGTCAGGGTTTGATAATAAAGGAATCATCTCCTTATATAGAAGACACTATATGAAATGGAGGGATAAGATTGAGAGGTGTAAAAGAGGTCGGCTATGATTAGAGGGTAGGTAGTGTAGGAATTAAGAGATGAATGGCATGTGTCATGGGTAGAAAAGGCTAATGAATTAATTAAATAAATAATGATTTATTTAATTAATAGAAGAAGTGGGATCAATTAAATAAATAAGATATTTATTTAATTTAGGAAAAGAACAATTTAAATAAATAAAGGTATTTATTTAAATGAGAATTAAGGCTAGAAGAGGATAAATGAATTAATTAAATAAATAAAGATTTATTTAATTAATAGATGAATTAGGCTAAAATAATTAAATAAATAAAAATATTTATTTAATTAGACATGACAATTTTAGGTGTCTACAATACCTGATGACCAAATGAAATTTTTGCAAGAATCCCATCCACTAGAAATGTTGTGACTATTGTAGCTTGGACCGTGATGGAAGATATTACAAATGCTGGTGATCCATATGGATGATTGTCTCTTTGCCCATTCAATAATGTTTCCTCTTCTTCATACTCTTAACCAAAGCATACAATTCTTTGTCATATGTAGGATAATTTCTTACCGCACCACTAAAGGTTTTAGAATGGTAACAAATTGGTTTCCTTCTTTGTATTAACATTGCTCCCATTGCGTAATCACTCGCATCAGCTTCGATCTCAAATGGTTGTTATAAATCTGTCAATGCCAAAACTGGGGCTGTACTAATTTTCTCCTTCCTAGTTTCAAAGGCTTTTTGATGTTTGCCTCCCCACTAAAAGACCTTCTTAGTACTTGTCAAAGCATGTAAAGGAGACACAATAAATGAAAAGTTAGCAATGAACTTCCTCCAATACTGAACTTCTCCTAGGAAGCTCCTAACTTCAGTTACATAATTAGGCTTAGGCCATTTTGTGATGGCTTGAACTTTAGTGGGATCAATTTTCAATTCACCAACCCCTACAATATAGCCTAAATACACTAAATATGTTTTTCCAAATTCACATTTGGACATCTTTAGACATAGTTTCTCCTTTTTCAAAACATCCAAGACTTTCCTAACATGCATTACATGATCTTCCCCATTTTTAATGAAAGTTAGGATATCATCTAAGTAGACTATTACAAAATCATCTATGAATTGCCTAAATACATCATTCACAACTCACATGAATATAGTAGGATAATTACAAAGCCCAAAGGGCATAACTAGCCATTCAAACACACCTTGTTTTGTTTTAAAAGTAGTTTTCCAAATATCACCTTTAGAAATTTTGATTTGATGATAATCACTTCTTAAGTCTAGCTTAGTGAAATAGATTGCATCTCTTAATTTATCTAAAAATTCATCAATATGAGGAAGAGGATAATGATTCTTCACCATGATCTTGTTCAATGCATGAAAATCCACACACATTCTCCACATACCATCTTTCTTTGGCACCAACACAATGAGTGATCCACATGGAGATGTACTTGGTTGAGTGATTCCTTTCTCAAGAAACTCTTGTGTTTGGTTCTTGATTTCTTCATTCTCAATAACTGATAACCTATACATACCAATGTTAGGAAGAGGGGCATCTTGCTACAATTGAATCTCATATTGTATCTCTCTCTTGGGAGGTAATCCTTTCGATTCCTGGAACAATTCATCATAGTTAGAAACAATTTGAACTAATTCATGTTTATGTTTAGGATCACATCCTTTGAAGGAATTTGATTTATCATCATCTGTAGCTTTTACAATCATGAGTATTAAATTTTTGCTAGCATTTACAAGTATTTTCATTTTTCCCATAGTAACGAGAGACAAATTGATCTTTGTTCGATGGGCTCTCACAATATACTTGTTAGGTCCTGGAGACAACTAAGAGGGGGGGGGGTGAATCAATTGTCAAATAAATTCAAACCAAAAGCAACTCAACCAAACTTAATGCTTAATACTGATAAACCAAAACTTAGTGCCAGTAGACAGTTTGTCAGTTAATTGTAGTACCGGTAAAGATAAGTGTATGAAACAAAAAAGCAATAACATCCACAACACATAACACCAATATTTGTACATGGAAACCCTGTAAGGGGAAAAACCATGGTGGGAAACCTTACCCACAATTAGATGATACTACTGTAGATAGTAAGTGTATACAAATGGGGTCTGCACATGGAGAAAGGCCTAGTGCCTAGAGCTCACTACTCAAACACAAATGGGAGTCACATTGACTACAATTGGTATTGGCATTTGTGTAGAGTATTTTGACATGATGATATTATGTTGTCATTGATGTCAATATGTTGAAGAGTGAACCAGTTAGGCAACTATCGGTTAAGCAACTGGCAAAGTGAACCAGTATAATGTTGTGAACCGATATATGTGCAAAAGGAGAAGTGGTATGCTTGTTTAGGTGAACCAGTATGATATAATGTGAACTGGCATATGGAATTCTTTCTATTAAGGTTTATATGGTATGACTACCAGTTGGTAGTCTTAGCCTCAGGGTTTCCAGTTAGAGTGTCTTGAGCTTGTGTGACTTAGCCAATGACATTATGCGACACGTTAGCATTATGATAGAGATCAGATCATGTTGCCACATCAGCCTCATGCACGTGAAGGATCTTGCATGAAGAGGATTGATCCTATCTACCTTGGGGATACGTGAAGTCTCTGCAAATGGTGGAGAATGTGTGATGGGTTATCGCCTCCATGAAGCAGTGAAGAATGAATGATGGAGATTGTCTTGAGATCTATTCAAGACCGTTGTATTCAAATGCAAAGTGTTCAATGGTCAGGATTGAATTGCCTAAAGTGCTCAACCTAAATGATTAGGGTTTAGGGTTTTTGCTATCGACCTATCTGTTTCCTATAAGGTCGATGTTATGTTTCATCTTGAGATTGTTGGCAAATATTGTGTGTGTATCTAAGTGTAGAGATACGTGATTCTTGCCAGACCAAATAAGAGATTTGATACCTGCAAAGTGTGTGTGTAGAAGGAAGGAACTAAACCAGATCTGCATTGGCATTGTGTGCTATTACCAGATCATTGTAATACCTATTGATCTTTAACCACTTCAACAGTTGGAAAATCCCTTAACAGGGTAGCTTTAACCAGCTTGGTGTAAATCCTTTAACAGGGTGACTCAAAGCCATTGAGTTCAGAAAATCCTCTAATAAGGTAACCTCTAACAGGTTTTAACTAGGTATTCTAGCCATCCCTTAACTAGGTGATCCCTAACAAGATCGGTTCCTAACAGAACCTGTTGTAACAGTCTCTAACAGGACTTGGCTCCTAACAGAGTAGACTTCTAAAGAGTTCAAAAACAACTTGTGGGTATTCATCCCCACCGTGGTTTTTCCCAGTTGGGTTTCCACGTGAAAAATATGTGTGTAATGTGTGATGCCTCTTTCATGTGATGTTTTGTTATTTCCTGTTTAGTAGTAAATCATTGTATCTTTGATGATTGATTAACTGTTTATGCAATAAGGACAAAGTGGAAATGAGGAAGTAGGTTGTATGGTAAGCTAAGAAGATTGATCGGTTCATGTCTTTCACAATTGCACTATACTTAACCGATAGTAATTTGGTTCGGACTAGTGTTAGTGATTGCCAGTAGTTCATAGTTTTTGTGCCTTTACTAATTCACCCCCCTCTCAGTATCGGTTTGGTACTCACTATTCATCATTTGAGTTATCAATTGGATGGTTAAATCAAATAATGATGTACTGCTCAAAATGGCATCTTCATATGCTAGATTCAGTACTGGTTCAGTTCTGATACGCCTTCACAAAAACCTTCCTTCAACCTTCAAGAGATGTCTGTGTGTATAGCTCTGCTTATTTTCACATTTACCAAATTACAATCCTTCTCACATTCGCATATTGATCTTACAAATAAGATCTTACATTTATACCATAACCTAAGACCAATTGAGTAGGTCGGCTCTAAAAGATATTACAATAAAAATAATTTACAAGTAAAACAATAACCGATGCAATAACTGATACAACATGTCAGCTTAATGCATTTACAACAATAATAAATCATCTCCATAGCGTGCCTTGCTGATCTGGAGTAGATAAGTCTGTCGGTGCTTATCCTAGACCTATTTTCCGATAACAACAAATATGCAATCATGAATATACCAATGAATAAATATTCAAGACAAAGTGTCCAAACAATGTCTTCGACATAACCAAGTGTTTTCCATGTCATTCCAAGTGCCGGTGAACAATATATCCTTTCGGTGAACCAGATATCGATGACTGTGCATAAGTCACTTGCTTGCCGGTGAACACAACCAATTCTGTAAGTGCCAGTAGCCTGACCAGAGTTGATAAGTGTTAATAGGTGTTGACATCAATGAAAAAACCATATCAACATATCCAAAATACCAATAATCTCCCCCTTTGGTATTGATGGCAACACAAGATGGAAAAACCATCAAAGTGCCAAAACAGAAATGCCAAATACCAAAAATCAACAATCTCCTGAAAGATATCATAACAAAATTTAGATGCAGAGAGTAATCAATCTCTCCCAAAATAACAATCTCTCCTCCTAGGGGTAACATGAGTTTTTCCATATCAATCTCTCCCCCTTTGACATAAAATGCCAAAGCAATACAAAAACCAAATTCAATTAGAAAATACCAACTCATTTAGTATACCAACTAATCCCCCTAAGAAGTAGCTTTCCTCATTAAAGCTAGAGTAAAAGATTTCTCTGTTAATTCTATCAGTTGATGACAAACATTAATTGTCTAAGTCTCTAACAATGGGGGTATGACCCCAAGCTGATCTCTGAGATATTCAAAAGTCTCCTTAGGTAAAGGCTTAGTGAAAATATCTACAATCTGCTCTTTAGTATTTATATAAACTAGTTTTACTTCTTTTGCTTCAACATTCTCTTTCAGAAAATTCATTTTGATAGAAACATGTTTAGTTTTAGAATGTAGTACCAAGTTCTTAGATATATCAATTGCTGCAGTGTTATCACAATAGATAGTTATAGGTTCCTTGCATTTTACCTTTATGTCCTTCAACATTTGTTTAAGCCATAATACCTGTGTACAGTTAGTTGCTGCTGCAACATATTTTGATTCTACTGTTAATAAAGATGTGCAACTTTGTTTCTTACTCAACCAAGAAATTAATCTGCTTCCAAGAAAAAATTCTCTACCGGTGGTGCTTTTTCTATCATCCACATCTCCTGCCCAATTTGCATCTGTGTATGCACATAATTCAAAGTTTTCATCTCTAGGATACCATAGGCCAAGATTTGTAGTGCCTTGTAAGTACCGGAAAATCCTTTTTACTGCCGATTCATGATTTTCCTTAGGATTACTCTGAAATATTGAAACAATACATACTGCATTCATAATATTAGGTCTTGTTTGTGTCAAATACAATTGCCCTCCTATCATAGATTTGTACCTAGTCGGATTAACAGGGGTTGATTCATCCCTTAGTGATAATTTCTCATTTGTAGTCATAGGTGTGCTTACCGGTTTAGAGTTCTCCATGCCAAATTTCTTTAATAACTCTTTCAAGTACTTGGATTGACTCAAGAATATACCTTTATCAGTCTATGAAATCTGTAATCCTAAAAATAATTTTACCTCTCCAATCATTGACATTTCAAATTCTTGTTGCATTTCAATAGAAAAGTCTTTACATAATCCATCTTCTCCTCCAAAGATTATATTATCAACAAAAACTTCTATAACCAAGATGTCATCATTAGCCACTTTATAGTATAAGTTGCTGTCAGCATTACCTTTAGAAAAACCAATCTTCAAAAAATATTTATCCAATCTAGCATACCAAGCTCTTGGAGCTTGTTTCAACCCATACAAAGCTTTCTTTAACCTGCAAACCATATCTTTGTTATCTGTCAAAGAAAATCCATCAGGTTGCTCAATGTAAACTTCTTCTTCAAGATCTCTATTCAGAAATGCACATTTAGCATCCATTTGGTATACTTTATAGTTCTTGTGTGCTGCAAAAGATAAGAATAATCTAACTACCTCAATTCGAGCTACTGGTGCAAAGGTTTCATTATAATCAATTCCTTCTTTCTGTGAATATCCCTTACACACTGGTCTTGCTTTATTTCTGATTACCTTACCATCTTCATTAAGTTTGTTTCTGAATACCCATTTTGTTCCAATTACATTTTTGTTTTTAGGTCGGGGAACTAATGTCCATGTGTTATTTTTCTTAATTTGTTCTAATTCTTCTTCCATAGCTTTAATCCAGTATTTATCTTCACATGCCTCATTAATTGATGCTGGTTCAATTTGAGAAATAAGACATACCTCTTCATTTTCCAGTCTTCCTCTTGTCATAACTCCTTGATATTTGTTCCCAATTACCTGATCTTCAGAGTGGTTCAATCTTACATACTGGGGTGTCTTTGTTTGCTGCTATTCTTCAGTTACAGTGGATTTTTCAGATGATACCGGTGTAACTGGATCTCCATTCTGTACTGGTGTGTTCAATGTAGGCTCATTTGTTAGTATCTCTATTGCCGGTTCAGAGTCTATATACCTTGAAGTTCCTCTAAACTGTTAATCAATCTTCACATTTGTACTTTCAACAATTTTCTGCAATCTTTTATTAAACCATCTATATGCCTTGCTCTTAGATGAATAACCAAGAAATATTCCTTCATCACTTCTAGGATCAAATTTTCCAATATACTCATGTCTTCTAATATAGCATTTACTTCCAAATATTCTGAAATATTTAAGAGTAGGAGTAATACCAAACCATAGTTCATGAGGGGTCTTACTAGTTTCACCTTTGATGTGAACTTTGTTGAATGTGTAGACTGCTATGCTAACTGCCTCTCTCCAATATACATGTGGTAGATTTGCTTCTGATAAAATACTTCTAGCTGCATCCAAGATAGTTTTGTTTTTCCTTTCTACAACTCCATTCTGCTGTGGTGTCCGGGGTGCTGATAACTATCTTCTGATTCCATTTACTTCACAGAATGTATTAAATTCTTTAGATGTAAATTCACCTCCTTGATCTGATCTCAGACATTTGATTTTCTTACCGGTTTTATTCTCTTCCATTGCCTTGAATAGTTTGAATTTCCCAAGTGCTTCTGATTTTTCTCTAAGAAAAGTAACCCAACACATTCTAGAAAAGTCATCAATGATTAGCATTAAATATCTATCACCTTGTAGGATTTTAGTTCTAGCAGGACCACATAAATCAATATGAATTAGATCAAGAGCATTATTAGATTTTTCTAGAATGATTTTAAAAGATGCTCTAACTTGTTTTCCAAATTGAAATTCCTTACATACCAGATTGTGAGGTTTGACAATCTTAGGTAAATCTCTTACTGCCTTGGTTGTGCTAATTTTCACAATGCAATCAAAATTTACATGACAGAGTCTCTTATGCCATAACCAACTTTCATCAATATGTGCAATCAAGCATGTCTTTTCATTGTTGTTCAAATGAGAGATATTACCTCTAGTTTGACTACCGGTTGCAATTTCCAAACCAGTTCTATTCATAATTTTGCATTTCCCATTCTTGAATTGTAATTGAAATCCTTTTTCAACTAATTGTCCAACACACAAAAGATTATGCTTTAAACCTTCAACATAGTAAACATTGTCAGTATTGTGCTTACCATCAAGAGATATTGTACCTTTTCCTTTGATCAAACAAGCTTTATCATCTCCAAATCTTACTAGACCTCCATTATATTCCTAAAAAGTCAAGAATTTACTTTTGTCACCAGCCATATGATGTGAACATCCTTAATCAATGATCCATTTATCCTTAATTTCAATTTTAGCTGCCAGGGCCTGCTCTACCAGTTGAATAGTAGATTTTGGTTGATCTTTTGTTATAGCAACAAAGACCCATCCATTGTCTATCAGATCCTCATCAGAATCATCAGTGACTCCTTCATCAGCAAGATAACAAGATTTGTCTCTATTCTTCTTAAATCTATATCTCTGATATTCAAGGTTAGGCTTGTATGTTCTTCTAGCTTCTTCTTTCAATCTTGCATGTCTATCAGGGCATCGTGAAGCCATATGACCAATCTTATTATAGTTAAAACATTTAAAGAGTGCTTTACCTTCATACTTACTTCCAACTGGACCTTTAGGCATTTTTCTTGCAAATAGTGCTTCAAGTTCTTCATTTTCTCTCCTGCTTTCTTCAAGTTCTCTTGCATAAAAGGCTTTCCAATCAGATTTGTCAAATGATGATGCAGATGATGTTGATGCCTTAAAAGATAAATCTTTCTTTATGGTAGCAATAGGACCAAATTTCTCAATTTCAAAGGCTGAAAGTTTTCCAATCAATGTGTCCCTAGTTACTGATGTATTAGGCATTGTTCTTAACTCATTTATAGCAGTAAATTTCATTTTGTATGCCAGTGGCAATCCTCTTAAAACTTTTGAAACAATGTCATCTTCACTTAAGGTTCCTCCACAAAATTTAATGCCCAAAATAATTTCATTAACTCTTTCCATAAAAGCAGAAATCCTTTCATCTTCTTCCATTTTTAGATTTTCATACCTGACTTGGAAGCTTTCAAGTTTTGCAATTTTGACTGTGGAATCTCCTTCATTCAATGTTTCTAAATGGTCCCAAATAGCTTTAGCAATATATCTATCTAATAATCCCATGATTTGTTGATTTGATAATATGCTCAAAAGTGCTTCTCTTGCTTTGCAATTATTTTCTTCATCTTTAGCCAAGTTAGGTGGATTAGGTTGATTCTAAGTAGGAGTAGTATAGCCATTCTTTGTAAATTACTAGATGTCCTTTCCAATTCCATTTAGATGTGTCTCCATTCTGATCTTCCATATCCCATAGTTGGTTCCATCAAGTTTAGGACTATCCTTTCTAAAATAGTTAGAAGACATCGAGCTGTTAAACTTCTGCAAAAAGAGGACTAGGCTCTGATACCAATTGTTAGGTCCCGAAGACAAATGAGAAGGGGTGGGGGGGGTGAATCAGTTGCCAAATAAATTCAAACCAAAAGAAACTCAACCAAACTTAATGCTTAATACCGGTAAACCAAAACTTAGTGCCGGTAGAAAGTTTGTCAGTTAATTGTAGTACCGGTAAAGATAAGTGTATGAAACAAAAAAACAATAACATCCACAACACATAACACCAATATTTGTACGTGGAAACCTTGTAAGGGGAAAAACCATGGTGGGAAACCTTACCCACAATCAGATGATACTACTATAGATAGTAAGTGTATACAAATGGGGTCTGCACATGCAGAAAGGCCAAGCACCTAAAGCTCACTGCTCAAACACAAATGGGAGTCACACTGACTACAATTGGATAGTTAAATCCAATAATGATGTACTGCTCAAAATAGCATCTTCATATACTGGATTCAATATTGGTTCAGTTCTGATATGCCTTCACAAAAACCTTCCTTCAACCTTCAAGAGATGTCTATGTGTATAGCTCTCCTTATTTTCGCATATACTGAATTACAATCCTTCTCACATTGACTTATTGATCTTACATTTACACCATAACCTAAGACCAATTGAGTAGGTCAGCTCTAAAAGATATTACAATAAAAATAATTTACAAGTAAAACAATAATCGATGCAATAATTGATACAACATGTTGGCTTAATGCATTTACAACAATAATAAATCATCTCCATAGTGTGCCTTGCTGATCTGGAGTAGATAAGCCTACCGGTGCTTATCCTGGACCTATTTGCTGGTAATAGCAAATATGCAATCATGAATATACCTATGAACAAATCTTCAAGACAAAGTCTCCAAACAATGTCTTCGACATAACCAAGTGTTTTCCATGTCATTCCAAGTGCCGGTGAATAATATATCCTACCGGTGAACCAGATACCAGTGACTGTGCATAAGTCACTTTCTTGCCAGTGAACATAACCAATTCTCTAATTGCTAGTAGGCTGACCAGAGTTGATAAGTGTTAATAGGTGTTGACATCAATGACAAAACCATATCAACATATCCAAAATACCAACAATACTCAATCCCATATTTTATTAGATGATACTTGTTCTCCTCTCTGTAGAATATATCTTTTCTATCATACAAATATGGACTTCTCAAAATAATCCCACAACTATCTATTGGTACGACATCTAATTATACCTCATCAATGAACTTTATGTAATTGCAAATATGAGTTTACATTGGTTAGACACTTGTAACCTAGCATTTTCACATAGCCATCCTAAAGGATATTATTTGGATGAGGCTTAGTCTCAAGTCCCAATGTCTTAACAACTTCTTTAGAAATAAGATTACCTTGTGAACCACTATCAAAAAGTGAATCAATTTTTGTATGTGTTGGTTAACAGATTTGTCTAGTCTTAATTTTATGTTGACTGAATCGTGTTACCCCTCTTTCTTGAAAGACAAATTGAACCAATAGTTGGGTAAATTTATGAATAATTTACCCTCTGCATAAGGGTGCAACTTCCCATATGATATTCAATGAATTTTATTTAAAATTCTAGTTTCACTTTTAACCAGAAAGTGAGTAAAGGCATTCACATTCATAAGTCAACACCACATGAATGATATAAAGATAAAAATTATGTATGTAAACTCACAGGATTACAACTAAAATAGCCTCACTTCTCAGAAAATTTCCTCTTAACATGAATCTGATCGAGTCTCGCTCATGTCTCACAGGACAAGGGGGATCAGAACATGCATGCAAAATCAACAAAAGACCTACTTATTAAATTCATTCACAAAATTATGAAAGTGAAATAACCAAAGAAGCAACAAATGTTGCATAAATGAATCTATCTCAATAGATATTTTCTATCCACATTCAAACACATATATTTGAAAGCTGCATAATAAGTATCATTCTATTCATTGATAAAATGTCTTCCTTAAAAATTCAACACATTCATAAGAAAACTAAGTCTGCTAATCTATTTCACCACCAAAATTTCTCAGACCTTATCAAAGTCAAGTGAATCAGTTTATATAGCCACAACCTAGCTAACAGTTGATGGCCTTAATGTATTCTGCCATGCTCCTCATTATCTCTTTTATTTCAAACTTATCTTTTTCATCCTTCCAGGATCTTTTCAACATCTTCTTGGTTGAAACTTCCAAATGTAATGCATCTGTTGTGCGAGTTCCTACCCCTAAGTTCACTTTTTCCACCGTGAAATCTTTACTTGTCGGATCAGCCATAGTTTCATCAGTTTTGGGCGGGCAATCCCTGCAGTCCAATTACCTGTATCTTCATCAAAATCAATTTTTGATATAGTCTTTAGCCTTTTGGCTTTGGAAACCTTTCCCAGACATTTACTAACCATATCCTTGATGGGGATATATATTGGAACAATGCTCCTTGTCTTACTAGCTAATGTGCTCTCCAACCATGTTGTCCAAGGTGTTGCAAGAGATTTGTCTATACCAATTTTTGCCTTCTTTTGATCTCTCACTACTAAGGTAGTGTCCACATTCAGGGCTTCACCTACTTGTTGACTGTCACCCTCATCATCTAAATCCTAAACTCTCACATTTGGATTTGAAACAGAGATATCCATCTTAGGTATGGTCTCAAGGTCAATTACTATATCAGCAGGGGAAGATTATCTTGTTCTCTTAGTTCTAGAATGAGTGATTCTACTTGTTGGTAAATATTCTTTTCTCCATATCCTTTCTATTACCCGCTCACCCTTCTCCTTTTTCCTAGAAGAACCTACACAAGATGGAACAAGGGGATTAGAAACTAGGGATTTAGTGGGAGAGGTTGAAAGTTTTCTTGAACTTTTGCTCAGTCTCCGTTCTTTAAGCCATTTTTCTGTCCTTCGGATAACCGAGAATGTCTTGGTTTGAATGTGCTCTTCTTCATTCTTTCCCCAATGTATTTATGAAATTACCTCCTTCTGCCTATCATCAACAAACTAGGAATCAAGCAAATCACTTTCATCATCAACAATAGTTGCAGTATTAATCTTTAGGCCAAAATTCCTAATCTGTTGTACCAAAAGTCTTAAGTGAGCTCTTTTTTGAACCTCATATTCATCCATGCAATCTGCCCAGAAATATTCTAGGTTTGGTATATGATGAAAATCCTTCCTAAGTGTAAGGTGGGCCGTTACAAACCCCTTAGCATCAAAATCAATTCTGGGAGTGTGCAACTGAAAGTTGAACTTCTTGAACTCCAACTCTAAACCCAAGACATCCGAGACACTATTACAGGTGTAATAAGTCAACTCAATGGGAAAATAAACTCCTGTCCGGTGCTTCACCCTGTATTTCTTGTCTATATGAGAAAGTTGCTTGCACATTTCAATTAAAACTTTCCTATCAAAGACATATCTTGGCAACTTATACGATTCACCTTTAAAACTGTGAACCCTCAAATAAGTGAATCTGGAGAACTAAATATAGAAGCTCCCATATGTGCTTACAAAATGCATGGCTTCCTTTGTCAATCTTTTATGGATATCCCCTTTCAACTCAAACACCAGTTTCCCAAGGAAAACATCATGGAGCCTGTGATAATTCTTAGTGGCTCTGTTCTGTTGCAAATGCGGGTGATAATCATATATCCTCATGTCATTTCGCCAATTTTCATGATATAAGCCAACCCATTAGCGAGTGCAAGCTAAACAATATATGAGGTAAGATGACATATAGAGATTTTTGTTACCAAAACAACTTAAACCCTCATTCATCCTTTCAGTAGTTAACTCCACCCAATCTATGTATCTCCCATCATCTAAAATAACTTGAATAAAGAAGTACATTCAATCTTCCCAAAAGAAGGCCATTTGATTCCCTCTAATCCTATGAAGAAAAATCACAATATCACGTACCTCTCTAATCAAATGTTCTATGGTTAATGGTCTAGGTAAACAAGAGCCACCCTTCTGAAGCTTCAATAACTAGTTTCGGGCAATAACACTTCGATATATTGTCTTCTTTTCGAAAAACTACCCCTAAGACTTAGACGCTGTCCAGTCTTCATACCGTTCGTTCTCATGAATCTTCATGACTGTAGTAATGATTTCCTGATTCACTTTTAGCAGAACTTCACCATTTGCAGTTTGGATGCTCCTCTGAATGGGGTCATAGTGGTTCATATATTCTTGGACTAATTCTGGACAAAGAATGGCTGGTGGAAAAGCTGTCGCTTCTATTAACCCACTATCAATTATTTTCTGTATGATATGGGAATTTATAGAATCCCACACTTTGTCATGAAATTCCTTTAAATCTACTGATGAGAGGAAAGTATCACCTAAATATTGGTGTGAACAAACTAGCCCTGAGTTTTGGTCAATTTTAGGCAATGTTGGCCTCATCTTGGGTTTCTACACAAGACTCAGGGGTAAACAAGAAACTTTGCAAGAAAACAAATTCATAGAGCTCCTAAATATATGAAATGACGAGGATGAGGGAAAAAGAACAAAACTCACCTTGAAAGAGGATTCTAGATTGCAAAAACATAGGTCAAGTCACCATGCGTAGTGTCCAACACTTGCTTAATTGTGAAATGGGCAACTACGAGAAATGATTTTAAAAAACAAACAAAACAAAACTCAAGGGCGAGATAATTTATCACACAATTCATTTAGGATAAATTGACTACTTATCCATGTCTTCTTACTCTGAAAAGACCATTTCCTGACATCTCATTATTATTCAACTTATTCCTTCCTCTTCATGATTACCATGCAATATAGTACACTTGATGACTTATTATCTCGAGTTCTTTTTAAATTTGGAATATTATTTTTTTGAAACACCCACCAACATGATGCTTTCCTTTTCCACTTGAAGCTGCATTCATCCAACGTTGAACCTCAAACTACAAACTCCTTCAACAGTGGTTCACAGGTTCAAGTTCAACAAAACCAAAATAGTCTACTGACGGACCAACATAAGAATATACAACAGACCTTGCTAAAGACAAGACTTCAGACCAAATTCCACTCTCATACATATTGAACCTTGAACCTTGAACTTTTGACAATGGTGGTTCAAAGGATCAAGTTCAAAGACGCACCCGCCATATAACAAAACTTTACACAAGGCTCCACTTTAAAGAGCACAACCAAGAATTGTTCAACTTAACAATTGAGGATTAAGGGAGGGTAATAGTATGTTTTGAGATGACTCTAATATGAAATATCTCACTACATTTCCTTTCATCATGCACAATTTCAGATTTTGAAGAATGAGTATTAGAGCTAGAACTAACAACAAAAGAAATAGCTTGTAAACCCATGGCTGTGATCTTGGTTTCATCACCTGAATCCAATCCAAGATATTTTTGAACTATAGAAGTGGTCTTCTTATCACCCCTCTTGTTCCCAATCCTCTTTGGTTTGATTTCTCAATGAAGATTCCAACACTTGGCTTCATCATGTCCTTCCTTTTTACAATGTAAACATGTGGGCTTCTCATTTTCTTTCTTCACTATAGTTGTTCTTTTGACCCTACCCTTTCCTTTGTACTTGTTGGTGGATAGTGGAGATGGCTTCGTTGAAAATTTCTCATTAACATTCTTTCCTCTTGACTCAATGTGAGTAGCTTGAACAAAAACTTCATCAAAATTAGTTGGGTTAAACATAAGAATAGTATGTCTTAAATAACCATGCAACCCACCAATATAATTCAAAAGAGTTTCTTTTGTATATAGAGGAATTCTCGATGTTAGTGCCATCTTTTTGAACTCTTGAGTATAATCTTGCACATTTTGTCCTTTATCTTGTCTTAGATTTTTCCAATCCATTAATGCTTGTTGCATATATCCTAACAGATAAAATTGCTTCTTTAATGTAGATGTAAATTCATACCAAGAAGATTGCATTGTACCTCCCATGTGACGATCTTCTTGAATCTTACTCTCCCACCATATTAGTGCAGTGCCTCCTAGGAGGAGAGTAGCTAGCTGAACATTGGATCCTTCATCCTCAATTATTTGAAACTTGCAGTAGACTTCAATTTGCTTAATCCAATTATCTAGCTTTTCTACATTAAATTCACCAATATACATTGGCAAATCAAATTTCACATCTAATTTTAACAAAGGTAATTTAGAATCAGCCTTTTCTAGTTGTCCCTTTTGAGATGGAGATAAAGATGGAGAAGAAGATGTAGAAGGAGGAGGACTTGGAGGAGGATCACCACCGACTCTTTCATCCTTAACTTTACTAACACCTTCTCCATATTTTATTCATTATCTGTACAAATCTTTCACCATTACTTTCATGTCAAGAAAAGCTTGTCGAAATACCCTTTTAGACTCACGAATTATTTCTTCTCCCTCACGTTCCATTACTTCTCATGGAAATGCATGTCTCGTACCAATCCTGGGATTAAACTCTTCAGGCGATCCTTCTCCACACTTGAGCTTAGACCTAGTTAGCATTCAACACAAATGCTTGCAGATCCTTGATCAATTGCTTTGATACCAACTTGATCCAAAATTAGTGGTAAAAAGCAACCTTTTCACACTAATTTGAATTCCAATAATTTAAATGTCATTATTCAATTTTTCATAACTACTTTATTGAATTAACACCATTCAATAAGTAATTTAAATGATAAAAAAATGAAAAGACTTATAAATAACCATAAATCATACACTGCAAGTTGATAACAGAGTTCACCCCTAATGGGCCACATCTTTGGGTTCGCTTCAAGTGTGCAACTGATCCATTAACATTGATGAAAATTACATAAAATGGCCTTTAACATCAAAAGCAATTTAAAAAACCTCCAGAACTAATTGTCTAGATTCTTTAGGAAGATATGAACTCACTAAGAGTTCCTCCAAATTCCTCTTGCACAATAAATAAATAAATAAAGTCTAAAAAACCTTTAACTCTCCATAGCTGCTTACAATAACCAATTCTGGGTGCTTGTCTGTTATCAAAACATGCTTGTGGAGAAATGATAACACTTTGCCTTTATATAGGCAAGCTTGCAAGTTATAGCCTTCCTTTTACATTAAATTTTGCTTTATCTAGAAGATTACATTTTAAATGCATATCTTTGCTTTTTTCCAAACACATCTAAAACATGTGGTGCAATGGATAAAGATAAGCCTTATCCCATGGAGGTTGTGGGTTCAAGTCTTCATGTGGGTCCAAAAAAAGATTACTTTTTCAAACCCCATGTGAGCAATATTTTTTAGACTTTATTTGCAATTTAAATAAAGTCTTCTCTCAGTAATACTCACATCCAATAGCATGGTAAAGTGATTAAAATGTGGGGATTTGGTGGGGTAGGTCTTGGGATCAAATCCCACCAAATAAAGTTTTTATTGAATGCAACATTATCCTTTATTTTCTTTTAATTCTTTTCCATTCATATGTGAAGAAAATGGGATAATGGTAGGACCATTTATTTATGATGGATAGGTTTTGAGTTAAAATCCCACTTACCATTCTTGCAAGTTGACTTGTCATGTGTTAATTTTTGAATGGTCCACATGGCATCTTCTGATTGATCCATGTGGTCATATTTTATTGGTACACTTGTTGCCACATATTGAATTTGTATTGTGCCATTTTTTAACCTTTAATCATGCCATGCTATTTTCTGGTTGAGCCATGTGTCAATACATCCATGTCTTTCACTCAACTTCTGAAGCCCATAACTTTTGCCTACGATGTCCGGTTAATCCCGTTGAAAATGCGTCAGAAAGATCTTGACAAGCTCTATAGCATGAAAGACTTTCCATAAACTCACACCATCATAAATTTGGATCGATTGTGGAAAGATCCTCCTGGATCAAATAGAGATTAGTTTTCTAAATATGAAGAAATTTGAGGGAGGTAAGGTTTACTTGGGTGAGGATTCTCATTTAGATATTGTTGGTTGTGGTAAAGTCAAAATAATGTTTCTTGATGGTAGAATAAAAGGGATCAATGGTGTGTTACATATCCATAGACTAGCATGGAATTTGTTATTTGTGAGAAAATTGATAGATGAGGGTGTGTAGGGAGTCTTTTTTGATGCAGGAAGTAAAATGGTGAGAGGTGCTATGGTGATTTCTAGAGGTGCCAAATTTGGTACATTATATAAGTTGGATATAAACAACATTGAGTGTAATAGTACTTCTATGAAAATCAAATTTATGGATACTTCATTAGAATATTTGAGGGTTTCATCTTCAGCAAATAGTCGTGGCTCTTGGGTACCTAAGGGTGATGTTTCTTTTTAATGAAAGTGACCTAATAGAGAAAATGGTCTAAGGACCTTCAAAAAGAAAAACCTTATTGAAAGTTTGAATAATTGTAATCTTGATTTTTACTTCTGTGAGCATTACATTTATGGAAATCAAAACCACATTTAGTTTTACTTGACTTCTCATAAACCTTGTAGTATTTTGGATCTTATTCATTTTGATTTTTTGATCTTGTAGATGTTCCTTTCATTGGAAAATCTACATATTATGTTTCATTTATTGATGATTTTAGTGGAAGGACATGGGTATATTTTTTAAAGAGTATATCTATTTTTTTAGTTGATGTAGCATCCTAAAATTGCACCCCTTACAATTTTGACTGCATTCGGGGCCCTCACCTTAGCAGTCTCATCTCCATGCTTGATCAAGACCCGTTTATAACTCCCCTATGCAACCAAGCTTAATATTTGCATCTTGTAACTTGCAGCTCCTTTCTGCTGGCCTAAATTAGGGTAGGACCAAGGCGCCATGCCCTGGTCCTCCCTAATAAGGACCTATTTTGGCCCCTAGGCCCTATCTCAAATTTGAGCAAGAAACACCCCTCTATGTTGGCTCATATCAGAAAATTAGTCAATTCATCCTACTGATAAGTATCTAAGGAGGTACTTCCCTCTCATTTGGGGTAACCAACAATAAGGCAATTAGGTGGAGAAGCAACTACATCAAGCATTCATCTTTAAGAATTCTTCAAGGTTGCATATTCTTCATCCATCCATTAGAGCATACTATTGGCATATGCACACTCCAATGAGACATTGAAGGTGATTGAAGGTTTTGTCATTGATGGCAACCTTACAATCCTATGACACTAGCATCAACAGATCACACTCTACACCAACACTTAAACTACAAGCATCGACAGAGAAAGGAAGTATATTGACATAGAGGCCGACATGATTTTTGTTATAATATATTTTATTTATTATTGTAAAATCTTTTGTAAGATGATGTGGAATGATGTAAAATGACTTATATATATAAGAAGTCATTGTAAGACATTTTGTAAGGAGATGAAATGAACAAGGAAAAATTATTAGGCAGACCTATTATGCGAAAATAGGTAAAAAGGGTTTATGTAAGAAGCAGAGCAGAAACCGGTACTGAATTTGGCTTTGAAGATGCTATTGTAAAGCAGTACAAGTTATTGGATTTGTATAATCCACATTGTAAGTTAGTGAGACTTCCCATTTGAGCAGTGAGCTCTAGGCACTTGGCCTTCCTGCATGTGCAGGCCCCTATTGTAAGTAATATTCTCTTATTGGCCAGTAAGTGAATATTGTGGGTTACAAATCCCACCGAGGTTTTTCCCACACCGGGTTTCCTTGTTAAATCAGTGTGTTATGGTGTGTTTCTTATGTGGTTACTTTCATTTTTGTTTATTGCATTATTTCTTGCATACCGGTACACTGTTATAACATGCTCTACATGTTTTAAGTTAAGAAATCCTAATTACCGATTAGATATTGATTCACCCCCCCTCTCAGTATCTGTGGGAATCCTAACAATTGGTATCAGAGCTTGGTCCTCTATTTTCAAAATCCTAACAACTTGAGGAAGATCTTGACACCGGTAAAGATGGAAAATCTAATGAAGCAACTAGAAGCAACTCTCTCAGATTATGATGCAGAAAAATTGAAAAACATCAAACTTGAAGATGATCTAAAAGCAGCTCAGGATATCATTTAGGCACTTCAAGAGAATTTTACCATTGCAAGAAACAAGAGAAGAGAATTATGTGAAAAGATGCAAAATGAAAATGATGAAAAGGAATCACTTAATGATGAGATAAGCAAGCTGAAACTAGAGAACATAACAATGAAGAATGAGATGCAGGATATGACCATGAGATTATATAAAGAAATTAAAGATAGGAAAAAGAATGAAGAAGAATTGACCAAAAGACTAAGTGATGCAGCAAATGAGAACACAAGACTTAGGTATGAAAATGACCTATTAAAGACAGATTCTGATGCACACTCAGAATGACTCAAATGAACTGATGAGACAGAAAGAAGTTCTAGAAAGAGAATTGGTTACTACAAATCAACATAAAGAAAAATTCAAGAAAAGCTTAGAGGAACTTGGTAACTTGCTGAAGAATCAGAAACCTAAAGGTGACACTTCTTGAATTGGCTTTGAAGTTGGAGAAAGCTCCGGTACTGCAAACACTCAGGATCACAGCAAATCGGTAAGACAACCTAATGCTTATAAATTCAACGGAAAATGCTTTAACTGTATAAGTATGGGCATAGAGAAAATCAAGGTAGATCTAGAAATTATCAGAACATCAACACACCCACCGGTCAATGTTCAAAATGCAACAAAGTTGGTCACAACTCTGAAAATTGCAGAATGAATGTGAGATGCTATGTTTGTGGAAGATTTGGACACCTATCTAATCAATGTAGAACACAAACTGGCATAGGTTATGGCAAAGCTATTCAGAAAAATAATGTGACTTATTATGCATGTAACAAGATTGGGCACATTGCTAAATTCTATAGAAGCAAGGGATCACCGGCAGACAACAAAAGTTCTAGCTTGAAAGGAAAATAAAAAGTTGAAGAGGATAAGCAAGAATTCTCAAAACAATGGATTAGAAAGTCTGATCTAAATGTTGGGAATACTCCTCCACATATAACCAATCAATGCTTCACCAGTAGGACAGAGTAGTGCTTCACCGGAAGCTCTTCATCAAACTGAAGAAAATCTTCTTTGAGGGTTTGGCAATAAATGAGACATATGCTATTATTCCCTCGGTTAATGGTAAGAAGTTGGAAATTACTTCATTATCGGTAGACAATGTTAAGTAACTACTTAACCGACATGCATTAAATGTGGTAGATGACAAATAGACTTTATAAATTTGTAATTTTAGCTCCATTTCACTTCACCGTGATTTCAAACATTTGAAGAGCGCGAAATTGCAGAGCTAAAGAATTTTGAGCAAAGAGGAAAAGGCATTTCGGAAATCAATCCATCAAAAGGCAGAAAAGGTATTTATCATCATGGCATCCATCTCTGCACTTGAATATATAGCAAACCCTACTGTAGTCGAGGTTATAAAATGTCCTAGGCCCGTATTTCAACTAGTTCCTGAAGTAGCAAAGAAAGATGACTCTGTAGGTGCTTTTTCTCAAATTCCAAAAGGAGTTGTTTTTGCTGAAGACCCCAGAATTTACATCCATTGCAACATAGAGGAATTAGGAGATGAAGAGATTAAAAAAATGTATAGATCTATCATATGTGATGAATCTGGAAATGTAAAACTGGAACATAAAATCATTGAAACCCTAGGATTTACTGAAATCCTCTGCATTCTTGAATTTCCCAAGGATGTGATTAGGATAGTCTCAAGTAGGGTGCATGGAGAATTTTTATGGTTAGATGCAATTCATAAAATTACCAAGGAAGCTGTCAAAGCAGTGACAGGGTTACCCTCAACCGGTAAAAGACCAGACAAAACCAAGAAGGTCTCAAATGACCTAGTTACTAAGCTAATTGGTGCTACATTTGATAAAAGGTCCTTAAGAGTCAATGATGTAACTGACACCAATGTAAGGTTTATCAACATGATATTAGGGTATAAGGCAACTCATGCAAACAAACTCAATTCAGTATCAAGTTTATGCATTAAGAGTGCTTATGACATGATCACAGATAATGTAAAGATTGACATAGGTGAATGGTTGAAGGATGAGTTAATTGACAACCTAGGTAAGATTAAGAAGGATAAGAAAGGAACTTTTAGGTTTGGAAATCTACTAGTATGTTTGATGCTACATATAACCAAATAGGTTCCCGGTATAGGCTACAAAGAACTTGGATTTGATATACCGGTAGGTAAACAACTAACATAACTATTCAACAATATGGGAAAAGATAAGGAAAACAATATCCACGAACACTTTCAAGCACTTAAGGACAAAATGAAGAAGAGAATCAGATTATCACAAAAGATTGTTGACAAATATAAGGATAACATATGCTTTGTAATTAAAAAGGATGAGATATGGATGGAAGGAGTCATCCCTAGGACAATTTGGGTAACAGAAATGGGTTATGAGATAGATGACCTTATCATTGAAACATATGCTAAAGCACTTCTGGAAGCACCAAATGAACCAAAGGAAGAAGTATTTGGTAGTGCCGAGACCATAGAAAAGAAAATACAATCCCATAAAAGAGTGAAAAAGGTTGAAGCAGTTGTAAGAAGAGGTTCTAGACAAGCAAAAGAAATCAAGGATAATGTAATGAAACAAACCGGTATCATAGAGGATGAGTTAACAGCTCCACAACCTGAAACTCACCTATCATCGGTAGGCACATCTTCAGAGAATGACATGCCTGCAACTTTCAAGAGAGTTGTAAGGAAAAGAGATCCCTCACTGGCAACCACACCCTCACCTAGGAGGACAAGACAGAAACAACAAGCAATGAGATCTCCAGTTAGGAAGACTACACCGAAGAAGAAACTGACACCTAAGAAAAAGAAGAGGACAAATCAGGACATGGCCCCTCTTGACATACTATTGAATGAAATTATAGAGGAAGGGAAACTAAAGAGCATAGAGAAATTGTATGACATTCTGACTGCAGATGAAAAAGAACAAGTAGAAAACAGTGTTATATTGCATATGGACATGTATAAGAAATTTTTGATGGAAGTGGTAGATGAAGTACTAGATGAATTATTTAAGAGATTGGAAGCAAGGAGACAAGCAGTAGTAGAACTCGACAAGAAAATCAAGATAGAAAAGCTACTTGCTGTGTACCCAGTGAACTCACCCAAAGAAATTGATGATTTAATTACTGAAGCCAACCGGTCAGTATTTTCTACAGCACACCAGCACATTGCATTAATGGTTGGAAGAGTTAATGAGGTGACTGAGGAAACAAAAAATGCATCAGATATATTCCTAGTTGAAAAAGAAAAATAGGAAGAGTACATGAGCCACAAACCTATAAAGGTTTATCAGAAGGAAAAGGACAAGGGTAAAGGTAAAGTTGGTGGACTACCTAGTATCAAAGTTAAAGACAACTTAACCCCACCTTCTTTGATTACTCCATCGGTAACAACAATAACTACAGAAGATCAACCGACAGTTGAAAGTATGGATGTAGAGGATGTCAATCCTAATCTTGAAGTCTTATATATAGTGGATGTTGATACACAAAAGATCAACATTGTGGTAGACAAAGATACAACTGGTAAGACTGAAATGGCTAGTGAGCCACCGGTAGCTGAGCAAACTGATAACACTCAAGAGAAACTGACAGATGATGACAAAGAACAACAAGTAGAAACTTAGACTCAGACTGAGATAGAACAACAAATAGAGAAACAAGAAGAGAAATAGGCTCCAGAATAGGCATAGGTTCACAAGAAAACAGAGCAACCGGCAATAGGAAAAGTACAAAAACCATTGCTTAAAGAAATAGAAACACAAACAGACCTACCAGAGGTCACAACAAGCTTGGTTACTTCTACCACTAGCAGTATTCAGAATGTTGGTTCCTCATCAGCAGGCTACAAACCAACTAATGTGACTGAAGTACTCCTAGATTCAATTAAGAGGATAATAGATTGCAGCTCACAAGCCTATAAGGCTATAGATGACACCATACCAATTCTAAAGAGGCTAGCTCCTAACTGCAACATAGACAATAAGGTTTCATTAAATCAAATTGAAATTTTGTCAAAATACATCAATGAAAATACAGTGACAATTGAGAAAATAAAGGAAGAGGCATTGAAGGATAAGATGGAACTTGAAAAGCAAAAATTCTTTGAAGATTAGATAAAGAAGTATACAAGAGAATTTGACACACTTCTATCGGAACTATGTAATTTACTAAAAGAGTTCAAGACTTTGTACAAAGACACATGCATGACAAACCTACTAACAACTGATATAGATAAGCAAATAAGCAAGGTACAAGATGAAATAAATAAACTTGCAGACAATTTTGTTAACTCACCAGATACACTATCAGTTTTTGAACAACAGATAACAAAATTTGAGGATGAATTACTTCAGTTGGGAAGAGAAAAGAAGAAAATAGTGGACAAGGCAAAAAGTTTAAGGTTAAGACTGAGTCCAAGATTGGATTATCTAGCATTTATGTGGAAAGAGATATCTAAGGCACTTGTATAGGGATAGAGGACACCAACAGAGCACATGCAGCTTCTCACTGGTACAGTTCAAAGGACAGAGACAACTATCAGAGACAGTAAAAAGTTTATGGAGAGTATAAACTTAATTTTGGTGGATATATTTCAAATGGTGACCACACAGGTACAAGGTTGAAACTACAAACTCTACTGACATCTTGACAACCTTTGTCATTGATGCCAAAGGGGGAGTAGTGGTATGAGAAAATCCATTATCACAAGGATCATATGCTCAGGGGGAGCACACACATTTTTGGTAACAGTTTTGGATACACTTTTGAATTTTCTCATGAGTGTTGTCATCAATGCCAAAGGGGGAGATTGTTGGCATATGCACACTCCAATGATACATTGAAGGTGATTGAAGGTTTTTTCATTGATGGCAACCTTACAATCCTATGGCATCGGCAAGGCATTACACCGGCATCAACAGATCACACTCTACACCAGCACTTAGACTATCGACACCGATAGAGAAAGGAAGTATATCGACACAGAGGCCGACAAGATTTTAGTTATAATGTATTTTATTTATTATTGTAAAATCTTTTGTAAGACGACTTGGCATGATGTAAAATGACTTATATATATAAGAAGTCATTGTCAAACATTTTGTAAGGAGATGAAATGAATAAGGAAAAATTATTAGGCAAACCTATTATGCAAAAATAGGTAAAAAGGGTTTATGTAAGAAGTAGAGCAGAAACCGGTACTGAATCTGGCATTGAAGATGCTATTGTAAAGTAGTACAAGTTATTGGATTTGTATAATCCACATTGTAAGTTAGTGAGACTTCCCATTTGAGCAGTGAGCTCTAGGCACTTGGCCTTCCTGCATGTTCAGGCCCCTATTGTAAGTAATATTCTCTTATTGGCCAGTAAGTGAATATTGTGCATCACAAATCCCACTGAGGTTTTTCCCACACTGGGTTTCCTCATTAAATCATTGTGTTATGGTGTGTTTCTTATGTGGTTACTTTCATTTCTATTTATTGCATTATTTCTTGCATACCATTACACTGTTATAATATGCTCTACATGTTTTAAGTTAAGAAATCCTAATTACCGATTGGATACTGATTCACGCCCCCTCTCAGTATTTGTGGGAATTCTAACACATACATCATTCATTTGCAAGCATGTGGGTGTGTTAGGGTTTTGTCACATTCATTCCATTTCATACAACATATGTGATTACATCTAAGAAGCAAAGCATCATCATCATCTATTGCAGATTTGAAGGTATACCTTTCCATAATTTACTTCAAGCATTTGGAGTATTTCATTTAGGGTTGATTCTAAATTAGGGTTTGACTTAGGCAAACCTCTATTCCCAACCCCTTTCTCCTTCTTTCTATGTGTACGAAGCAGGTGCACAGTTGTACCTCTAGAATAAAGCTTTATTTGTAGAGACAAAAAATTCATTTTTGATGCGCAAAAATTTTGGAGGACCAAGAGGGTGGGCATCCTGGTTTGAACACACGGTCCCTACTACTTTTGGTAGATTTTTTAGATCAGCTCCGAATCATCTCAAACTCCTTAGATCCAGGTGCACAACAAAATTCAAAATTTGTAGCTCACAGTTTCCGCTTATTTTGTCTTCAATTCCAACATTTTACTTATTTTAACAATTCAACTTACAAAAGAGGAAAACCCAAATTAACCCAATCTACTCAGTATTCAGTCCTTGTCTCATTTAGGATTGGATCTAGTGGATTCATCTCCTTTTTTGAATGTAAATTCCTCCAAGTGAAAATCAACTTAGTGATTTCCCCTTTCTATGTGGTGAATTCAATAAGCTCCAATTTTCCACTTTACATTTTGGTGAACTTGACTCCGTACACCATTAATTCTGATTTCAGATTTGAGTATATGCAATTTAAAATTCCAATTTTCATTTACAAGTTTGTTTTCCTTGCAAATTTTAAAATTTAGAGGTTAATTTCACTAAAACCCTAATTTTTAAATTCAAAATTGAGCTTTTGATTTGTATAATTTGGATTAACTATTTTAGATCTGAGCATTCATTCAATTTTTCATCTACAAGCCAAATTTCATAGTTAATTTTTAAAATTAAGTGGTTAATTTCAAAAACCCTAATTTTTAATTTAAAAAAAAAATTAAGCTTGTGGGTTGTTTAAATATTGAATTTCCCTCTTAAAATTTGGTTGCTAATTTAAAATTCAAATTCAAAATTGCAACCTTGGATCAAATTTCAAATTTCAAATTAAGTGGTTAATTAAACAAACCCTAATTTCTAAATTTAAATTAATAGATTGAATGCTCTGCAGCTAGGGCACATCTTTCGAGGTTGTCGCTGGTTGCAGGTCACCACCGCATGCGAGGGTTCCTTGGCTTGGCAGCCCTCAAACATTAATTGTAGACCTACCTTATTCAATGGAGGCAAATAAATGATCTCAAGGCAATGAATCTCCACACACGCTTCATGTTGCCAAGAACGAGTGCTCGAAACGGAAGACCTTCAGCCAGGTGGTGGAGGGCAAACGGATTATTTTCCTTCGCCTGCCATGCCCCCAACTGCTCCCTTCAAACCCTCCCCAACTACCTCTTCTCACTCTCATCCCCCCACTCCTCCCTTGTTAGACATCTTTCCCCCTTCTCCGACTATCCCCCACCCTGCCGACCCCCCTTCCTCTTCGGCTCCCTCAATGGCCGCTTCTATCTTGAACTACAGTATTGCTATTAAAGATGCCCTTTCCGCTTCTCAATCCCCCCCCTTTGAACTTGATGTTCCTACTATTAACTCTGAACTTCCCTTGGGCCCAAGATCCTAGAATGCACAACAACTTATGTTGGAAAAATTAAGAAGAGCTGCTGAAGCTAGAAAGATTCTTGAGCAAAACCTTCACAAGAAGAAATTGAAAATTGAAGCCTCATCATGGTAGATGCCTGGTCTTCAGGGCTTGGATAGGGGTTCATCACCTATAATAGATACCCCCAGTAGTGCCTCTGGACATGGCCTTGAATTGGTTGCATGTAGGGGAGCTGTTGAAGAAACTAAAATGGAAGAGGTGAATCCTCCTACCCTAGATTTGAAGGATTGTGGAGGCAGTCCCACTATGGGTGAAACCTCGGTAGATCCCCTAGGTGCATCCAATGGGTTAGAGGCCTCTATGCAAGACCTTGTTAGTAGTACCTATTATACCTCTGAAACCCCTATTGAAGCCTTGAATGCAGAATAGACTGTGACACAAAATAGTGGGATCAACATGGATCCCCTTACTCCTAGGTGCACCAATTTTGAGAAAGGCTTGGTAGAAATGCTAGAGGGGTTCACTATGGTCAAATACAGGAAATCCAGAAGGAAGAGATCCCCCAAAAATAGCAAAGATAGCGCCTCTAGGAAGGAATCCCTTGGCCTTGAATAGATATCCGAGGCAAGGAAAAAGAGAGGTAGACCTTTTTCCTCCATTGCATTTGATGCCAACAATATCAAAAATAAAGAGGACTGGCCTAAATGCTTTGAGGGATTTAAATCCCAACTGGACCCCTCCATTAAAGTTAGCCATGCTGAAAACAATCTCTTGGAATATTAGGGGCCTTGAGGCCCCTGATAGGAAATATATCATTAAGAGATACCTTAATGGACATAAGGACATGGATTGTCTCCTTCTTCAAGAGTTAAAGGCTGTTGGCTTCACTCTACAAATTGGCCTTAAATGTATTTAGAGGGAGGCTACATCCTTTTGCACCAACCACTCCAAGGGTAAAAGAGGTACAACCATACTACTTAGCCCTAGATGGGCTAATAAAGTGATTAACTGGGGACAATCCCCCTGTGCTAGGGCTATCTGGGTTTCTATTTAGCTGGATGACCAAAAGTTTGGAATCTATCCTATATATGCCCCCAATGACTATAGGGAGAGGGGGGAGCTCTGGAACTGGATAAAGGGCTTTGAGGACATCCCTTGGATTGTGGGGGGTGATTTCAATATGATTGAACATACAAATGACAAAAAAAGAGGCAACAAGTTTGAATAGAAAGGTATGGAAAGGCCGCAGTGGGACATAATGATTAATAAACTACATCTTATTGACCCTATTGCTGGAAGGAAAGGCCATTTGAACACTGTGTGGTATACTTGGTGTAACTATCAGTAGATGAATAAGAGAATCTACTGCAGACTAGACAGACTCTACTTCAACAAAATCCTCTTTGACATTAGCAAAGGAACTAATGGGGATCGGTACTTTGTTTCCCCATACACACTGTCTGACCATCATCCCATAATAATGGGTATTGATCTCTCCTCCTCTTGTCACCTTCCCTCTACAAGACCTATTTCCTTCACTTTAAACACTAGACTCTTGGAGGATGAGGATCTCTATTTTGCCTTGGCCTTTATCAGATTGTTTAACATGAAAGAGCTACACCGTCTTTCTAATATTGACAAATAGAATTTGAATATTAAAAGATGGACCACCCTCTACCAAATAGTAGGGAAAAGAAAGCCAAGGATGCCAAGAGACTTGAGAGGCTTCTTCAGGATGAGCTATGTAATGTTGAAATGGATCTTCAGGACTCACCTAATGATGAAAGTCTCACTAACACCTTGGTGTCAATCAAGAATTGGCTAGGAAAATTTAGAATGAGAAGGTTAGAGGATTGAAAACCAGGGCCAAAATGAACTAGTTGGACTCGGAGGACAAGGGCTCAAAATTCTTCTTTCAAATGCTTAAGATCAAAGAGGCAAAATAAAGTATCGATGCTATTTGGGAAAACAATACCCACATTACTGACACAGAGGAGATCCTCAAGTGCTTCACTCAGTTCTACTAAAACTTATTTTCTGTAGCAGATGTAAACGATGAACATAGGGCTGCTAGGATGCTCATTAAGGAAGTGATCCCATCTAAGCTTCATGAGGCTATTGAGTTTGTAGGGAAACCCATCTCAAAAGAGGAAATTGAAAAGGCCAGCTCCTCAATGGGCAATGACAGATCCCCTAGACTGGATGGATTGCTAGTAGAATTTTACAAGAAGAATAACAGATGGATTGTTGATGACCTACATAATCTATATCTAGAAGCTATTAATAAAGGAACTCTGAGAAAAGAAATCAATCAAGGGGTGATCAAGCTCATCCCTAAAGAGGGGGACAAAAAATTACTAAAGAATTGGAGGCCGATCACGCTATTAAATGTCTCCTATAAGATCTTGGCCAAAGTGGTGGCTAATAGGCTGGTTAAAATCCTTCCAAAGATAATTAGTCCTACGCAAAATGGATTTGTTAAAGGCAGATATATCCTGGAAAATTTGATCACCTGTTGGGAATCACTCAAGTGGGCTAAAGAGTTAGGGTAGAATGGGGCCATGCTACCGATTGAATTTTAAAAGGCATATGATAGGATGGAGTGGACTTTCATAATTGAGATGCTGGTGAGTCTGCGGTTCTCGAAGCCATTCTGTAGGATAGTTCAAACTCTACTCTGTGAAGCCAATGCTATTGTTGATGTAAATGGAATCAGATCTGATAATATTGTTCTTTCTAGGTCAATAAGATAGGGTTTCCCACTTGCCCTGACCTTATTTGTGTTGGCTGCTAATGCTATGTACTATATACTTAAGGATCGTAACATGACCCCCAGGGTCAAAGACATTTCTCTCCCTAATAAAGAGGAAATTATCAATGTTTAGTTTGCGGATGATACAAATATCCTACTTGTCTTGGAAGAGGAGAACCTATCCTCCCCACTGCACAATATTGAAATCTTTTGCAAGGCTTCAGGAAGAAAAATTGCTCTCCATAAATCAACCTTACTAGGATGGACTGACTCCCCTCCTAGCTGGTTGTCTAAATTTGACCTAGAATGGGGGGGCCCGAACCTAATCACTAGATATCTAGGTATCCCTTTCTCTGTCTCCCCAAATCTGAAAGAAATGTGGGAGTGGTTCAGGAATAAGGTGGATAAAAAACTGAACAAATGGAACATAAACTTCCTCTCCCTGGTAGGTCGATTTTAGGTCTGTCAAAAAATCTTGTCCTCATACAAAATCTATTGCTCCTCAGCCTGGCTATTAAGTAATTCCCAGTTCAATTATCTTCAAAAACAAATCAAGAAATTCCTATGGTCAGATGGGAAGGGGAATAGGAAACAACATGCAATAAAATGGGATTGGTGTATTCAATATAAGTTGCAGGGGGCATGGGCATCAAAGACCTCAAAATTCAGGGCATTGCCTTGGATTCCAAGTGGATTTTCAAAGCCCTTGATGGCAATGAACCTTGGAAAATTTTGATCAGACACAATATACAATGCTCCCTCCCTAAAAGGGCAAAGAAATGGAGGAACTTGCCCATGTGGGACTTGATTTCTGGCAATTTTGAGATCTCTCCTATGGGTTCAAAGGTCTTTAAGTCCATATGGAGGGCTTAGAATCATGTCAAACAATTCACTAGTAACAAAGGCATTGTTGATAATAAGGGTTCTCTTAACTTAGATAGATCCATATGGTGGAATACTCTGCACAATGGGAAGCATCTGGCCTGCCTTCAAGGGTGCTCCACCTTGAAATGGCACAACTTGAGAGTAGTAACTTTTGAACACATCTTGGAAGATGATTATATGATTTCTTGGGATGCTCTTAGTTTAACCTTCAACCTCCCCACCTTCCAAGCCAGAACCTACAATGTTACTCAAAAATGCACTCGACCCCATCCTCTCCTCATCGTCCCCTCCTGCGCTCTCCCCAATTTCTTCCCTCTGTTGGGTTGATGGCTCTCCCCTTCCTCTAATGAAAGATAAACTTGTGTACTCCTCCCTTTCTAACTCCAAAGATATCCTAACTAACCTCAATAATCTTTGGAATCTTACTTGGGATTCTAAAAAGTGGCATTCTGCTCTCTTGAGATTCTGGTCTACCTCGTCTGAACCAAAAAAGAAATTCTTTGCCTAGAAACTTTTGCTCCATAAGCTCCCTCTTAAAGACAACAATGACAACCCCCTATTGTGTAAATTGTGTCATCTCCCCGAATCAGTCCTTTATATTTTTTTTGAATGTCATTTCACCAAAGAGGTGTGGAAATTGTTTGGTCTTTCAATTGATGCTAAATGTCTAACTACTAATGAGGTGGTACTTGGTTATATTAAAGATGGAAAGAAATGTGCTAATCTCTTTTGGTCTTTTCTCTCCCTAGAAATTCCATGGATCATTTGGAAGTCTAGTAACGATGATGTGTTTATTGGCAAGGGTAGATACCTCACTGAGTCTTTTAGGAGACTCATTCTTTACCTTGTTCCTATGCAGGTCACAGTGGTTCTCTGCCTCGATGAGGGAAAATTTGACAGGTGGTTGAATGATGGCTCAACATATGTCTTCATCAGAGAACTCTCACATGGCTTCACCTGGGACCAAATGGGAAGTAACAAGACACACTTTGAACAAGCCTTAATGAAATTCATGTAGGAAATGAAGGCAATACAATAGAGAGAAGACTTCATTCAGATGGAACTAGATGGTGTTGGCATATGCACACTCCAATGAGACATTGAAGGTGATTGAAGGTTTTGTCATTGATGGAAACCTTACAATCCTATGGCACCAGCACCAGCAAATCACACTCTACACCGACACTCAGACCACCGACACTGGCAGAGAAAGAGAGCATACCGACACAGAGGCTGATAGGATTTTTGTTATATTATATTTTGTTTATTATTGTAAAAAATTTGAAAGCTGACTTGATATCATTGTAAAATAACTTATATATATAAGAAGTCATTGAAAGACATTTTGGAATGAATAAGGAAAAATAATTAGGCAAACCTATTATGCGAAATATAGGTTAAACGGTTTATGTAAGAAGCATAGTAGAAACTAGTACTGAATCTGGCATTATAGATGCTACTGTAAAGTAGTACAAGACATTGGATTTGTATAATCCACATTGTAAGTCAGTGAGACTTCCCATTGAGCAATGAGCTCTAGGCAATTGGCCTTCCTTCATGTGCAAGCCCCTCTTGTAAGTAATATTCTCTTATTGGCCAGTGAGTGAATATTGTGGGTCACAAATCCCACTGAGGTTTTTTAGACACTAGATTTCCTCATTAAATCCTTGTGTTATGGTGTGATTCTTATGTGGTTGCTTTCATTCCTGTTTATTGCATTATTTCTTGCATACCGATACACTGTTATAATATGCTCTACATGTTTTAAGTTAAGAAATTCTAAATACTGGTTAGATACTGATTCACCCCCCCTCTTAGTATCTATGGGAATCCTAACAATTGGTATCAGAGCCTGGTCCTTTATTTTCATAAGCCTAATAGCTTGAGGAAGATCTTAACACCAGTAAAGATGGAAAATCTGATGAAGCAACTAGAAGCAGCTCTCTCAGACTATGATGCAGAAAAATTAAAAAACATCAAACTTGAAGATGATCTAAAGGTAGCTCAGGATATCATTCTGGCACTTCAAGAGAATTTTACCATTGCAAGAAACAAGAGAAGAGAATTATGTGAAAAGTTGCAAAATGAGAATGATGAAAAGGAATCACTTAATGATGAGATAAGCAAGCTGAAACTGGAGAACATAACAATAAAGAATGAGATGCAAGACATGACCATGAGATTCTACAAAGAAATTGAAGATAGGAAGAAGAATGAAGAAGAATTGACCAAAAGACTAAGTGATGCAGCAAATGAGAACACAAGACTTAGCTATGAAAATGACCTATTGAAGACAGATCTGATGCATACACAGAATGACTCAAATGAACTGATGAGACATAAATAAATCTTACAAAGAGAACTAGATATTGCAAATCAACACAAAGACAACTTCAAGAAAAGCTCAGAAGAACTTGGTGACTTGTTGAAGATTCAAAAACCTAATGGTGATACTTGTGGAATTGGCTTTGAAGTAGGAGAAAGCTCTGATACTGCAAACACTTAGGATCACAGCAAACTGGTAAGGCAACCTAATGCTTATAAATTCAACGGAAAATGCTTTAACTATAATAAGTATGGGCATAGAGCAAATCAATGTAGATCTAGAAATTATTAGAACATCAACACACCCACCGGTCAATGTTCAAAATGCAACAAAGTTGGTCACAACTCTAAAAATTATTGAATGAATGTAAGATGTTATGTTTGTGGAAGATTTAGACACTTATCTAATCAGTGTAGAACGTAAACCGACATAGGTTATGGCAAAGCTATTCAGAAAAACAATGTGACTTGTTATGCATGTAATAAGATTGGACATATTGCAAAATTCTGTAGAAGTAAAGGATCACCGACAGACAACAAAAGTTCTAGCTTGAAGGGAAAAGAAAAAGTTGAAGAGGTTAAGCAAGAATTCTCAAAACAATGGATTAGAAAAGTAGATCTAAATGTTGGGAATACTCCTCCACCGGTAGAACCAATCAGTGCTTCACCGGTAAGATAGAGTAGTGCTTCACTGGTAAGACAGAGTAGTGCTTCACTGACAGCACAGAGTAGTACTCCACCGACAGGAAGCTCTTCATCAAACTAAAGAAAATCTTCTTTGAGGGTTTGGCAATAAATGAGACATATGCTATTATTCCCTCGATTAAAGATGAGAAGTTGAAACATACTTATATTTAGGTAAACAATGTTAAGTGACTACTTAATCAACATGCATTAAATGTGGTAGATGGAAAATAGACTTTATAAATTTGTGATTTTGGCTCCATTTCACTTCACCGAGATTTCAAACATTTGAAGAGCACAAAATTTGTAGAGCTAAAGCATTTCGAGCAAAGAAGCAAAGGCATCTCATAAATCAATCGATCAAAAGGTAGCAAAAGGTATTTATCATCATGGCATCCACCTCTGCACTTGAATATATAGCAAACCCTACTGTAGTTGAGGTTATAATATGCCCTAGGCCCGTATTTCAACTAGTTCCCGAGGTAGAAAAGAAAGATGACACTGTAGGTGCTTTTTCTCAAATTCCAAAAGGAGTTGTTTATGTTGAAGACCCCAAAATTTACATCCATTGCAACATAGAGGAATTAGGAGATGAAGAGATCAAAACCATGTATAAATCTGTCATATGTGATAATTCTGAAAATGTAAAACCGGAACATAAAATCATTGAAACCCTAGGATTTACTGAAATCCTTTGCATTCCTGAATTTCCCAAGGATGTGATTAGGATAGTCTTAAGTAGGGTACATGGTGAATTTTTCTGGTTAGATGCAATTCACAAAATTACCAAGGAAGCTGTGAAAGCTGTCACAGGGCTACCTTCCACCGGTAAAAGACTAGACAAGACTAAAAAGGTCTCAAATGACCTAGTAACTAAACTAACTGGTGTAACATCCGATAAAAGGTCCTTGAGAGTCAATGATGTAACCGACACTAATGTGAGATTTATCAGCATGATTTTAGGGTATAAAGCTACTCATGCAAATAGAATCAATTCAGTTTCAAGTTTATGCATTAAGAGTGCTTATGACATGATTACAAACAATGTGAAAATTTATATATGTGAATGGTTAAAAGATGAGTTAATTGACAACTTAGGCAAGATAAAGAAAGATAAGAAAGGAACTTTTAGGTTTGAGAATCTACTTGTATGCTTGATGCTACACATAACCAAACAGGTTCCCGGTATAGGCTATAAAGAACTTGGATTTGATATACCGGTAGGTAAACAGTTATCAGAACTATTCAATAACATAGGTGAAGACAAGGAAAATAATATCCATGAATACTTTCAAGCATTAAAGGCCAAAATGAAGAAAAAAATCAGATTATCACAGAAGATTGTTGACAAGTACAAAGATAACATATACTTTGTAATAAAAAAGGATGAGATCTGGATGGAAGCAATCATCCTAAGGATAATTTGGGTAACAAAAATGGGTTATGAGACTGATGACCTTATCATTGAAACTTATGCTAAAGGACTTTTGGAAGCACCAAATGAACCAAAGGAAGAAGTATTTTGTAGTGCTGAGATCATAGAAAAACAAATTCAATCTAAGAAAAGAGTGAAAAAGGTTGAAGCAGTTGTGAGAAGAGGTTCTAGATAGGCAAAGGATATTAAAGAAGATGTGATGAAGCAAACCGGTATCACTGAGGATGAGTTAGTAGCCCCACAGCCTGAAACTCACCTATCACCGGTAGGCACTTCTTCAGAGAATGACATGCCAACAACTTTCAAGAGAGTTGTAAGGAAAAGAGATCCTTCACCGGAAACCACACCTTCACCTAGGAGAACAAGACAAAAACAACAAGCAGTGAGATCTCCGATTAAGAAAACTACACCAAAGAAGAAACTAACACCCAAGAAGAAGAAGAGGACAAAACAAAACATGGACCCTCTTGACATATTGCTAAATGAAATTACAGAGGAAGGGAAACTAAAGAATATAGAGAAATTGTATGATACTCTGACAGCAGATGAAAAAGAACAAGTTGAGAACAATGTTATTTTGCACATGGACATGTATAAGAAATTTTTGATGGAAGTGGTAGATGAACTACCAGATGAATTATTTAAAAGATTGGAAGCAAGAAGGCAAGCTGTTGTAGAGCTTGACAAGAAAATCAAGATAGAAAAATTACTTGCTATTTACCCAATGAACTCACCTAAAGAAATAGATGACTTAATTGCAGAAGCCAAACAGTCAGTATTTTCTACTGCACACCAGAATATTGCTTTAATGGTTGGAAGCGTCAATGAGGTAACTGAAGAAACATAAAATGCATGGGATATATTCCTAGTTGAAAAAGAAAAATAGGAAGAGTAAATGAGCCACAAACCTATAAAGGTATATCAGAAGGATAAGGACAAAGGTAAAGGAAAAGTTGGTGGACCTCCTAGTATCAAAGTAAAAGACAACTTGCCCCCACCTCCTTTGATCACTCCACCGGTAACAACAACAACTACAAAAAATCAACCGGCAATTGAAAGCATGAATGTAGAGGATATAAATCCTAATCCTGAAGTCTTATACATAGTGGATGTTGATACACAAAAGATCAACATCGTGGTAGATAAAGATACAACTGGTAAGACAGACATGGCTAGTGAGCCACCGATAACTGAGCAAACTGATCAAACACAAGAGAAATCGGCAGATGATAACAAAGAACAACAAGTAGAGACTCAGACTGTGACTGAGACAGAGCAACAAACAGAGAAACAAGAAGAGCAATAGGGTTTGAAACAGGGACAGGTTCAAATGGAAACAGAGCCACCAGCAATATGAGAAGATAAAAAACCATTGCTTAAAGAAATGGAAAAACTGACTGACCTACTAGAGGTCACTACAAGCTTGGTTACTTCTACCACTGGTGGTATTTAGAATGTTGGTTCCTCATCAGCAGGCTATAAATCAACAAATGTAATAGAAGTACTTTTAAATTCTATCAAAAGGATAATAGATTGTAGTTCACAGGCTTACAAAGCTATAGATGACACAATCCCAATTTTGAAGAGGCTAGCTCCTAACCGCAATATAGACAATAAAGATTCATTAAGACAAATTGATATTTTGTCCAAGTACATCACTGAGAACACAGTGACAATTGAGAAAATAAAGGAAGATGCACTCAAGGGTAAGTTAGAAATTGAAAAGCAAAAATTCTTTGAAGATCAGATAAAGAAGTGTACAAGGGAATTTGATACACTTCTACCAGAACTATGCAACTTACTGAAAGAGTTCAAAACTTTGTACAAAGACATATGCAAGACAAACCTACTAACAACTGACATAGATAAGCAAATGAGCAAGGTATAGGATGAAATCAATAAACTTGCAGACAATTTTGTTAACTCACCTAATACATTATCAGTTTTTGAACAAAAGATAACAAGTTTTGAGGAAGATTTACTTAAGTTGGGAAGATAAAATGAGAGAATAGTGGATAAGGCAAAAAGTTTGAGACTGACTGAGTCCAAGATTGGACTATCTAGCATACATGCGGAAGGAAATATCTAAGGCACTAGTACAGGGACAAAGAACACTGGCAAAGCATATGTAGCACCTCACCGGTATAATTCAAAGAATCGAGACATCAATAAGAGACAGTAAGAAATTTATGGAGAGTATAAACTTAATTTTGGTGGATCTATTTCAAATTGTGACCACATAGGTACAAGGATGAGACTACAACTCTATTGACATCTTGACAGCCTTTGTCATTGATGCCAAAGGGGGAGTAGTGGCATGAAAAAATCCAATATCACATGAATCATATGCTCAGGGGGAGCACACACATTTTTGGTAACTTTTTTTTGGACTTCATATTTTTGGATACACTTTTGAATTTTCTCATGAGTGTTGCCATCAATGCTAAAGGGGGAGATTGTTGGCATATGCACACTCCAATGAGACATTGAAGGTGATTGAAGGTTTTGTCATTGATGACAACCTTACAATCCTATGGCACCGACATCAGCAGATCACACTCTACATCGACACTCAAACCACTGGCACCGACAGAGAAAGGAAGCATATTGGCACAGAGGCCAACAGGATTTTTGTTATATTATATTTTTTTAATTATTGTAAAAACTTTGAAAGCTGACTTGATATCATTGTAAAATGACTTATATATATATATATATAAGAAGTCATTGAAAGACATTTTGGAATGAATAAGGAAAAATAATTAGGTAGACCTATTATGCGAAATATAGGTTAAAGGGTTTATGTAAGAAGCAGAGCAGAAACCGGTACTAAATTTGGCATTATAGATGCTATTGTAAAGTAGTACAAGACATTGGATTTGTATAATCCACATTGTAAGTCAGTGAGACTTCCCATTTGAGCAGTGAGCTCTAGGCAATTGGCCTTCCTGCATGTGTAGGCCCCTCTTGTAAGTAATATTCTCTTATTGGCCAGTAAGTGAATATTGTGGGTCACAAATCCCACCGAGGTTTTTCCCACATTGGGTTTCCTCGTTAAATTAGTGTGTTATGGTGTGATTCTTATGTGGTTGCTTTCATTCCTATTTATTGCATTATTTCTTGCATACCGATACACTGTTATAATATGCTCTACATGTTTTAAGTTAAGAAATTCTAAATACCGGTTAGATACTGATTCACCCCCCCTCTCAATATCTATGGAAATCCTAATAGATGGTTTGCCTGGACACCCTTATAGAGACCAGTTCATCGAGGGGAATGTATAGGTGTGGTGTGAGGGTGAATTGGGTTGGACTGCATGGCTCCCCCCATTGGGAGATAATACTAATCCCGATTCCTCCCTCTTATGTAGCTAGTTGATAAGCTTTTTCCTTTACGTTATACTGCGTATATGCGACCTTCAAAAGTATAATTTTATAAATTTTAGGATATAGCTATAATATTCCTATGCATCATTTGCACCTTGTATGTAATGGTCACATGATATGACCTGTGGGCTTTCCAGCCATGAATTTATTGTCACTATGAGTTCTATTTGTTAGACGACTATGTGTTTTTCAGCCAAGACTCTTGTATTTTGTAAAGGTGCTATATAATAATTAATACAAAAAAAATTAAATTAATCTTGTGCATTTTCTAAATTTTTAATTTCCAAATTCCCATCTTAGATCTATTTTCAAATTTAAATTAAGTGGTTCTTTCTACAAGACCCTAATTTTAAATTTAATTCTCTTGTGGATAATTTCAAATTTATTTAAAAAAAATAAAATTAAGAGGTCAATTAAAAGAGCCCTAATTTTTTTTTTAAATATAAATTAATTCTTTCAATTGTCAAATTTCAACATTTCAAATTTAAATTTTAAAATTAAGAGGTTATTTAACAAATCTCTAAATTTGAAATTAATTTTTTATTGGATAAATTCAAATCTTCTAGTGGGTAATTTTAAATCTAAATTAAGAGGTTATTTTCAAGGCCCTAATTATAAAATTTAAATTTCCTAGGAGGTTGCATAATTTTTCTAAAATTTTGAACTTCAATTTCCAAATCTCAACTTTCAAATTCTCATTTTCAAATTTCATTTCACATTATTTTCACAATTTAAATCTAAAAAAAAATCAATCAATCAAATATGTGAATCTCATCAGTTTACATAAATTAAGTGGTTTTATTTATAAAATCTGAATTTATTTTAAATAATTTGCTTGGACTTAAATTTTGATATTCATCATGTGGCAACTAATGGGCTTGACCTATTCGCTATTTCACATATGATTACATTGCTTTTTACATACATTTATTATAATCATGTATTGGATAATGGCTTCTTTCACTTCATGTTACTTCTTTTCATTCATAGCACTTGGACATATTTCCTTTGGATTTCCAAGTTGACTTCTTTTCATAAATTAGATATCAAAGCTTTCATTTATCATACATGTTGTGTTATGGTGATATTTTTGGGAAAATACATTTTATACGTAGATCACCTAAAAGCTTTTGTAGATCCTAATCCTAGAGATGACAATGAGAAACCTAATACTGGTACCTCTCCTAGGGTATCTAATGTGAATGAAGAAAGAGCTAATACTCCCTCCTATCAATTATCTCTCCAATGGAGAGAAAGAATTGAAGAGAAACATGGCCTCATATTCTTCTCATACACATACCCTTGTGCAAGGGAGGAGAGGACATAATATTGATGTTTCTATCTCTCTAGATCCTCCTTATTCTTATAGAGCCATTCTTAAACATCAAAGTATTTGTAGAGAAGATGATGTCATGCATTTCATTCACAATCTCTCTCCCCATACAACATTAAGAAAATATGAGGCCTTAGATGATAAGGATCTACCTTCCCAATTTACGAAAGAGGATATGCATGATGAAAGAAAGGAAAGTCCATCTCCACAAGATATTCCTTCTTCATCTACCAATCCTTTCATTCCTTCTAAATATCCTTACACTACAAACTTCAAAGAAATTTATTATAATGTTCCCCCACCCTCTCAACTAAAAGATTATTATAGGAGTGACTTTAACATAATATCAAAACAATGTTTTAGAGGACAAGGACTTGGAAAATTTGAACAAGGAATTCGAGCCCTATAAACCCTCCCGCACAAATCACCACAAAAGGCCTAGGAAATGATAATAAATCTCCTATGGATGAACTCCTTAAGATTCAAGACTTGAAAAATCATTTTGCAAGACAACAAGCCATTAGTGCTCGCAAAAGAGCTTCTTCTTCAAAAACTCCTTTTTGTTCATTTCATCAAACCTATGATCACCATGCTGATGATTGTCCTAATTTTTTTAATTCAATAAAATAACTTATAAATAGTGGTAAAGTGAAAATCATGGATGCCAATCCTTCCTCTTGCAATAACTACACTTATCCTCAATCTCAAAACAGTAAACACACATCTATTAATGATCAAGAAAGATTAGCAACTAATCTTTTGGAGATTGAAGTACGATAAGAATATTGCTTTTCCTTTCATTAGAACTAATGCCAATTATAAGCATAAGAAAGATGATTCACATTGTCTTTTTCATAATTTTTATTCTCATTCTCTTGGAAGTGTAAAGAATTTAAGGAATTTGTTCAAGAACACTATGATCGTGCTCATAAATGTCTTTCAATGGATCTTGCTCTCTTTCTAGGTGAAAAGGTAGTGCCTTAGCACTCCTTTCACCCTCATGTTGCTCCTCACCCTATGACATAAGAAGTTAACTTAATTGGGGGCTATTTGTCATTAGTGGTTGTGATTCTTCAATTTCAAATATCTTGGGGTAGCAACATGATTTCCCTTCTTTCTCTCTGGTTTCACTATTTTCTATGTGATTGCATTATTTATAAAGTGATGTCCTTTCTTACATATATTTGTTCCTTGGATGGGACATTATTCTTTTCTTAAAATGGTGCATCTTTTATGAATAATATCTCCCTAGAGAACTTTTGTAAACTTTCATCTTCCTCTAAATTACCTCTTCTTTTGCACAATATTATTCATCACTTGATGTCCTTTTTTGCATAGAGTTATCCTTCATGCGAGCACATGTTTGTTCCTTGGTTAGGGCCTATTATTTTTTTGAAACGGTCCGTCTCTTATGAATAACTTATCTTTAGAAGATGTGTAATTTTCCTCTTTGTCCTCTTGTTTGGGGGGCAATGATGGCTTTTTCTACCTATCTCTTTCTATCTAATGTATCAGTATTCCCTTTAGGGGTTGCATTTTTCATTTGTTGATATCCTTTTTTGCAATGGTATGTTTCATATGAATAATCCCTCATTAGGGGAATATGTGATCTTTATTTCTTTCCCTCTCTTTCTCTTTGAAGATTACCACTTCTTTTGAGATGCATTTTACATAAACTAATATCTTTTCTTGCATTGGATATTCATTCATGTGAGTATATTGTGCATTTCCTTATGCCTAATCTCTCCTTAGAAGATTGTGTAATACTTCTCATTATCCTTACACTTGGGAGGCAATGATTGATTTCTCCTCCTCTCTCTCTCCTCTCTAAGGATCTACTTTTACTTTGTGGAGTGGTGTTTGTTCATGATTTGGTGTCATTCCTTGTGCAAAGTTATTGTTTGCTCAAGGATTATCTCTTATACAAGAGGTTTAAGTCCTTGGCTACAACCTCTTCTTCACTTGGCAATGTATATCTATCATAAACTTACCCCTCACATTCGATCAAAAGTGTGTCATCCTCCATTAAGAATCCCTTTCACCTAGCAATAGGAGGAAGGTAGGAATTCTTTTTCTCTTTCCTTTCTTTTGGTACAAGATGTTATGTTTGTTCAAGATATCTCCTCTTGGAGGTAGATGTCTTTCAAGAAAATATCTCTTCTCCTCTAAGGATCCCCTTTACACTTGTTGCAAGATATCTCTATTTCAACTATCTTATCATTTCTTGAAGAGTATACCCTCTCTAGCTTAGGATTTATGATGTTTTTGCATAAAGGATATCTCCTTGGTGTTGAAGGTAAGGTATCCTTGTCTATATATTCCTTAAGACACCAACATGGAACTATGTTGACATATTAAGGGGGGCGGGTGGGGGGGGCACTCTTTTCGCTCCCCTTGTACTATAACTCTTCCATATCACCATATTGTTTTTACATGTCTTAAACATGGTGTTCATTCTCAGAACTAGAGTAAAAAATCTTAGAGCGAGATGATTCACACTCAAAACCAAATGCAAAATTTTATATATGTCTTAGACGGGGTTACACTTCTTAAAAAACAATAGTCTTAAATGGGATGGCTTCGATACCAGTCATGTATCCTCGCCACTTGGCATTTACACATTTCCACACACACAATCGCCCCTTGGAATTCACATTACATGTCTTAAAAAAGTTGAAGCACACTCAAAAATAGAGAAAAGACTCTTACACGAGGTGTTATGTAACTTGAAACTAGACATCACTTGCACACACATATGAGGATGGGTGGAACTAGATAAAAGAAGCTAGACTATTCTTACTCTCCTTCCCACATGGATCACCTAGATAAAAATATCTAGGGGCAAGTTGTCCATGTCCTTTCTCATCATAGACCACCTAGATAAAAACATCTAGGGGCGAGTAGTCCATGTCCTCTCTCATCATTCTTCTCATGGATCACTTGGATAAACACATCTAGTGTGTATTCATGCTCTCTCTTCTTCCTAACATGAACTCATAGATTTGTTATTGATAGTTCATGGATGATGCTTTCTTTACTCTTTTATGTGATCACTTGTGTTCGTGAGATGGCGGTTTTCAATAATGATATTAGTTGTTGAGACATTTTGATATCGAGGTCTCTTTGGCTAGTTGACTTGATGTCTTATTTTTGGTCTTGAGCTTTTGGGTTTTGTGTGCCTTTGTGTCTTTTGTTTTGTTTTTATTTTTGTATTTTTGTCTTCTGTGTTGTTTTGTGTGCCCTTTCTTATGTTTGAGTGAGTTAAGATCCTAAGATTGGGGGCTTAGTTCCTTGAAATTAGTGATATCTTATACTCCTTGCGATTTTGCTCCACATTCCTCATATTCTTATACTTTACTGTGAGTATTTTCTTAAGCTCATACTCCTGCTAAAGTGGGGGCTAAATGTAGCATCCTAAAATTGCACCTCTTGCAATTTTGACTACATTTGGGGCCCTCACCTTAGTGATCTCATCCCCATGCTTGATTGGGACCAATCTATGCCTCCCCTATGCAACCAAGCTTCACATTTGCATCTTGTAACTTGCATAGCCCCTTGTTCTTAGCCTAAATTAGGTAGGACCAGGGCACCACACCCTGGTCCTCCCTAATTAGGACCTATTTTGGCCCCTAGGCCCTATCTCAAATTTGAGTGGGAAACACCCCTCTATGTCATCTCATGTCAGAATATTAGTCAATTCATCCTACTAGAAATTATATAAGGAGGTATTCCCCTCTCATTTGGGATAACAAGCAATAAGGAAATTAGGTGGAGAAGGCAAGTTGACTACATCAAGCATCCAAGCATTCATCATCAAGCATTCTTCAAGGCTGCATATTCTTCATCCATCTATTAGAGCATAGTTACATCATCCATTTGAAAGCATGTGTGTGTGTTAGGGTTTTGTCATGTTCATGGCATTTCATATAATATATGTGATTACATCTAAGAAGAAAAGCATCATCATCATTTATTACAGATTTGAAGGTATACCTTTCCATCATTTATTTCAAGAATTTGCAATATTTCATTGAAGGTTGATTCCAAATCAGGGTTTGACTTAGGGAAACCCCTATTTCCAACCCCTTTCTCCTTCTTTATGTGTGTACGAAGTAGGTGTGTATATGTACCTCTAAAATTAAGCTTATTTGCAGAGATGGAAAAACTCTTTTCAATGCATGGAAAGTTCAGAGGACCAAGAGGGTGGGCGTTCTAGTTCAAACACATAGTCCCTACTAATTTTGTCAAATTTTGTGGAGGAGCTCTAAATAATATCAAACTCCTCAAATCCAAGTGCACGACGAAATCCTAAATATGTAGCTCGCCGTTTTTGCTTATTTTGTCTTCAATTCCAACATTCTACTTATTTTAATGATTCAACTTACAAAAGAGGAAAACCCAAATTAACCCAATTTACTCAGTATTTAGTTCTTGTCTCATTTAGGATTGGATCTAGTGGATTCATCTCCTCTTTTGAATGTAAAGTCCTCCAAGTGAAAATTAGCTTAGTGATTTCCCCTTTCCATGTAGTGAATTAACTAAGCTCCAATTCTCCACTTTACAATCGATTCAAAGAATTTAAAGAAATTATTGAGTTGCAGACTAGAAAGAAAATAAAATGTTTAAGGATTTGTAATGGTGGTGAATTTTTCTCTAATGATTTTGATAGATTCAATAAGATTGTGGCATTAATAGATAGATGACAACTTCATGTATTCTTCACAATGTAATGTAGTTGTATAAAGAATGAATAGGACACTAATGGAGAAGGCTAGGAGAATGTTTAGTGGTGCTGGTCTCGAACAAATTTTATGGGCTTAAGCTATTTCCACTACTTGCTACGTAATTAATAGGTCTCCTACATTAACTCTTGTTGATAAAATGTCTATAGAGGAATGGGTCGGTCATATGACTTCATTGAGACATCAAGTAGAGTTTTTTGTTGTGAGACATATGCACATGTTCCAAAGGAGAAGTGAACAAAGTTGGCTCAGAACAAGGCTATGAAATGTATCTTCATTAGATATAGTTATGATGTGAAAGGATACAAGCTCTGGGACCTTGTTCCACATAAGGTAACATATAGTAGAAGTGCTATTTTTAGATAAATTAAGCCGTCTTATATTACGTTGCAGCCAAAAAAAACTAAACAAGAAGATGCAATTCAATTTCCTTATAGACTTTAAAATATTGAATCGAGACCCCTAGCAAGAAGTCGAGGAGAGCTGATCTAGCTTTGAATTTTTAGTAGGGGATGAAGAACCTCTAACTCTTCTTGTTCGAAGGTCTACAAGATATATACAACCACCTAAAAGGTATTCACTTGATGATTGGAGATGTAATTTTTCTTTGAATACTAACATGGATGAATCTAGATTCATTGAAGAGGTACTAGGCATGGATGATGCAAAATCCTAGTAAATCACTATGGATGAAGAAACAATAACTTTGAAAAATAGTGATACATGGTCCATCTTGTACCATTGATTGAAGGATGGAAATCTATTGGTTTCAAATGAGTGTTCAAGAAAAATATTGGTTTATCTATGGAGGTATCTAAAAGCATAAAGCAAGGTTGGTCGTGAAAGGCTACTCCTAGGTTGAAGGTGTTGATTATGGTGAAATATTCTCTCCTATTACAAAAATGATAACCATTAGAATTTTCTTTCTATTATCACTGCTTATTATTTAAAGGTTGAGAAAATAGATGCAAAAATTGTTTGCCTTCATGGTGATTTGGAGGAGGATATTTTATATGACATAGCAAGATCACTACATGTTAAAAGGTACAAAAGTAATTTTTTTTGTAAATTGAAGAAATATTTGTATAGCCTCAAACATAATCCTAGGATGTAGTACTATAAATTTGATACATATGTGTTAAGTTTGGGATTTGAGAATTCTAAATCAGATCACTATATTTATTATAAATGCGATGATGATAATGATTTCCTATACATTTCATTAAAGTTGATTATATATGTTATTCATTGGTAAGGGGAAATGCATGATTTCAAAAATGAAGTCCTAGCTTGCTTTTGGATTTGAAATGAAAGATCTTGGTGTAGCTAAACAAATTATTAGGATGTAAATTATAAGAGATAGAGTGAATAAAAATCTATGGCTAGGCCAAAGTAAGTATGTGAATTTAATTTTACAATGATTTAACACACAAGATCGTAGACCATTATGTGTTACCTTTATAGTTAGAATTATGAATTTTTTTTATTTTATGTTGTCCTACATCCCCAACAAAGATGGAAGACATGATTAGAGTACCTTAGCTGGAAGTTTGATGTGTGATATGGTCTACACTAGACAAGAAATCTCCCAAGTCATGAGAGTTCTTTCTAGGTATATGTCTAATCCTGGTAGAGTTCATTGGGATGTAGTTAAAAGAGTCTTCAAATATTTGAAGGGTACCTCATAGTATTCTTTGTGTTATTGTGATAATTTCATAGGAGACAAGATATCCATTGATATTCATGGTTATGTGGATTTAGACAAGGTAGGTGATGTTGATAGAAGAAGATCCCAATGCTTATGTGTTTACTTAATTTGGTGGTGCAATCTAGATGAGTAAGCAGCGGACTCTAGTTGCTTTGTCCACTACTAAAGCATAGTATATGTCAACTACTCATGCTTGTAAGGAATCCATTTGGCTTTAGAGATTATGTTAATATATTAGAATAAGACATGACATAATGAAATTTAATTTTGATATTTAACTACAATCTACTTAGCTAAGAACCTAACATTTAATTCTAGGACCAACCACATTGATGTTCAATTTCATTTTATTAGAGATATGGTTGAGGATGGTAGGGTGAAGCTGTTTAAGGTATATAATTTGATGACTTTTTTAGATTCTTTAACTAAGGGTGTGAGCATAGAGAAGTTTAGATGGTGTTCAAACTATATGGGCCTCTCAACCCCTAGCAATTAAAACATGATGTTGGTACCCCTCTTGTTGCTCTTGTAAGGTCTATGACAAGTGGGAGATATGTTAGGAAAATTTCATATTAACCTTGATATGATAAAAGTTGTACTATTGATAAATGGGTCTAGGGGGTGTAAGAGGGGTTACCTGTTACTATTTACTAAGTTGTCATTAGTTTTATGTCCAAAGTCATCCTATATACTCTAGTCGGTTAATACTACCGAAATGTCCAGTCGGTAAGAACTAAGGCTTTCAGTTACAGAAGAAAGGCTAGTCACCGAGATGAGACATACTGAGCTGCCTACCGAGTAAAGTTCATATGTCTACCGAGTGGCAAAGAAGGCATACCGATTTAATATGAAATGAGTGAAAACGTGTTACCAGATTCAATGAACCTGGACACATATGTGGAAATGTGTTACAAGATTCGAGAACATGAAACCGTTATTACATAGGGAATTGTATTTGAAGATTTTGTATGATTTTGAGAGATTTTATCCAATGAAATAATTTATATGTTTATTCATTCGATAAAACATGTTTGTATGATCGATGTATGAACAAGATCACCATCTCAGAGATCTATATATATAGAGTGATTTGAGTATCTAAAATAGAGGGAAGATTGATGATTTGAAAATGAAAATCATGAGAGAAGATAAGATGTGAAGAGTGACAGAGATATTCAGAGGTCACCGAGAAGGTTTTTAGAGAACAGTTTAAGGGACAAAGTATACAGAAGAGGTCATCGAGTTGATCTATCAATTACTGAGGTATGCTATGAGCATAGTAATTTCATATTGAGCACATAGAGTCTGCTATAACATTTCAGATGTAAAGTTGCAGACATTTTGTAAAGATTTTGATTGAATTATTTGAGTTGTGATAGGAACCTTTAACAGGGTAAAAGACTCTAACAAAGTCTATAAATTGTAAAGCCTTTAATCAGGTACAACATTTTGTAAAAGTGTTTGTAAAATCCTTTAGCAAGGTAGATCTAAAGATCTTGATACTCCTAATAGGGTAAGCTATCAGAAATAGCTAAACATGTAGCTCTAACCGAGCAACCTTTATTATTGCAGTAGTGAAGTTGTGGGTGCCATCCCCACCACCGTTTTTCTCTCTAACAAAGAGTTTTTGCATAACCAAAATCTGTGTTATGGAGTGAAATGTGTATGGTTGTTATTTCTGTGGTTATGTTTCAGTTTTATATATTTATGAGATCAGCAATATTCAGTTTATGTTTATGAGTAAAATTGTTTATGAAGAAAAGTTTTGATGTATTGATTCACCCCTCCCCTCTCAGTACATTAGCTTTCCTAGGTGGACCTAACAATTGGTATCATAGCAATACTCTTGGAAAAGGGTTTTACATCCTAAAGAGAAAGATTCTATCAATGGAAGGCTATAAACAATCACAAAGAATTATGAATCTTCAAGAAGAATTGGATCATGCTAATCAAGTGATTGCAGAAATGCAGAGACAAATGCAAAAATCACTAAAAGTCAAAAGAAGATTGTCTAATGATTTACAGGACTCACAAGAGTTGGTGGAACAAATTGAGACATCATCTAAGAACAACATATCAGAAGAGTCTGAAGAAATGATTGTAGAATTGAAAGAAAAGAACAAAGCACTGAATGAACAACTAAAAGCAATGAGAAGGGAACATGAGTATTTCAGCACACAGATGACTGAAAATCTTGATGCATTGAGAATAGCTGAAGATAATATAAGAAATATAGAAAGAGAAAAACAACAGCTAGAAGTAATGGTGTCTGAAAAGAATGATAAAATCACAAGGATGACTGGAATTCAACATAATCTGTCTGATCAATTGGGTTATGCACATCAAGAAGCAACTCTAAAAGAAAATGAGAATCAAGAATTGAAACTTGAATTGTCAAGATTGACTGATGAACTTGAAGCAAAAAAGAAGTCAAAAGAAACACTGAAGAAAAGTTATGAAGCATCAAGAATGTTAGATGAGCAACTAAACATAAGATCACCCAACAAATCTGCCGGACTCGTTTACAAAAGAAACAACTCTACTGACAAAGGAATCAACACCACCGAGAAAGGAGAATCATCAAAGAAGGCTGGAAACAAAGATAAGATGAAAGACAAGAAGTCTATTTGCAACTACTGTGGAAAACAAGGACATACTGCCAACGTTTGCCAGATTAGAAAAGGTAAGCAACCAAATGTCACTAGGTTTGATAGTCATTGTTACAATTGCAATAAGTATGGTCACACATCTAATCAATGTAGGACAAAGCCTGTTAGCAATTATCAAAAGGCAAAATTCAAGGGGTTTTGCAAAAATTACAATAGATATGGACACAATACCGAGAAGTGTTGGTTTAAGCAGAAAAACTATATGTGGTCTTCACACCGAGCAAATGATAGAAGCTACCGAACTCACACAGATCTCAATTGTCAATATACTGTAGTACCATGGGATTACAATACAAGGATATGGTGTGAATGCTATGGAAGATACAGACATATAAGTGCCAACTGTATGATAAGGTTTGGAATGAACAACTGGAGATCATGGAGAAATCCTAGAATGGCATGCTTTCATTGTCACAAAGTTGGACACTTGGCTAAAGATTGCAGAGATCAACCCAGAGGATATACTGAAGAGATAAGAATCAAATTATAGAAAATCTGGAAAAAGAAGGAAAATGGGTCAAATAATTAAGAAAGCACCTTACCTACCGAGTTAGGTGCATCTACTTCTAATTAATCAATAAAGGTATGAAGGGACTGCATTTTCTCAAGGTTAGATCTTAACAGTTCCTATTTAATCATGAACATAATTCCAAAATCTGCATAGCTAAGGTGTATTAACATTTTTGACATTGTATCTAGTCTTATGATTTACCAGAGAAGTCGGTATATGCATTAACTTGTCTAGTCGGTAAAAGAATATAAGGAAGTTAGTTGGTAAAGTGAAACCAAGTGCATTTAATGCTTATCTTACCTAACTGCACGAAGCCCGATAAGGTAAAAGGTGTATTTAAAGTTCTTTGTGCAATCATTTTACACTTACCAGTTTTCAAAGAGCAGAGCTAAGCGAATCAAAGGCGATCAAACATTTCCAGAGCAAATTCAAGGTATTTCACAATCTTAAATGCATTTTCAAGCAAGTTAACTGATCAATATCAGTTGTGAATGTTTGCATTGTATTTACTAAGTCGAAAGCATTTTCTAGTTAGTTGAAACCCTAAGCTATTTCGTTAGTAGAAATCCAAGTTTGAAATGGCTCCCAAGATGCAGAAACCCATTGTAGTTGAGACTATTGAGAAGCCCTCACTAAAGTATTCCTTACCTCCCAAAGTGGCATCCAAACCCGATGAGAAAACTGCATTCTCTCTTATTCCGGATAGGGTTCTGTTGGTTGAAGATGTCAGATTTTATACTAAATGCTGTGTTGAAGAGCTAGGTCATACCGAAATTAAAGACATGTATGATGAATTGTGCACTGATGGAATCCTGGATAGTAAGTTTGAGCATATCAAAGTTAAGGGATTGATTGAAGCCCTATTCTATCCTCGAGTTTTCAAACCCCAATGGGTCAAATTTGTCTTGAGAAAAGTTCATGACGACTTTATGTGGTTAGAGGATCAACCGTTCAAGATCACCAAGGAGATTATTCACATAATAACCGGATACCCCATATTCGACCATGCTCGAGCACAAAAGATGATTTCACAGAAGGAATTGATAACTTTAACTGGAGTTGAGTCTAATTGTAGAGGTCTTAAGTTGAATAATGTAACAGATGCAAAACTAAAGTTTGCAATTAGAGTTATTGGTTATTGTTTCTTCTAGTTGGCAAGAGAAAATAGTGTACCATGCGCAGCTATAGATTTGGCCTATAAAATTGTGAAAAAGGGTATGAAAATTGATTTATGTGAAGTATTGTTGAAGAATCTTTTTGAAAATCTCAACACAATAAGGAAACCTAAGAAGAATAACACTGCTAACACACTAAATTTTGGGTCACTCTTAGTGTGTATGTTCTTCTATTTTCAGAAGTTCTTTCCTTCAGTCGGTAACATTGTTTGGGAATTACATTGACCAATCACCCATCAAATAAATGATTTTATCAATCAGCTAGGTGATAATTTCAATGAGATAATAGATGATTACTTTAACAAATTTCAGGAAAAGATGCATAACAGGTACAAGATCCCACCTCAACTAGTGGAAAAATATAAGGATACTATATGTTTTGAAGTGGACACTGACTACTGTTATGTCAATGTAGTAGAACCCAGAACTCAATCTTTACTGCCTATGGGTTATGAGATTGATTTTGATATTACTCAACAGTAGATAGATGCCTTTTTGGCACTTCCAAGGCACTCGATCGAGATCAGGTATGGTACCTATGAAGAGGTAAAAGAGAAAGTAAAAATGAGCATTGTGGTACCAAAGGCTACCAGAAAAGCCACTAAAATGATCAAAGGTTTAACTGAGAAATTTGGAGAAGGTTCTACCTCCACACCTACTAAGCCAACAAGTAGGAAAAATGATCAAATTTCAATTGAGGAAGAATCTGAAGCTCAAGAAGCAGCAATTACTCTGAGCATCGAGTTGCCAAAGGGCAAAATTTTGAAAAGAAAGAAACAGGATACAACTAAGGTATCACCGACTCCACCAATTAAGCGACCTAACACTAGATCATCTGCAGTATCACCCTGTAAGAGGCAGAAAAATATTGAATTGCCTAAAGTTACAAAGACTTATAGAAAGTCGACCAGAAGACTCATTTTGAATAAGGAGTCAAGTGACTCAGAATCTAAAGATGCAAATAAATTTCAAATTGTAAAAAGCACAAAGGAAGGTGTACACAGTGTTGACAATTTTTGTGCAAAATTGAAACAATGTGAAGGATTTGGGTCATTCAGGTATGTAAAATATGACTCACGAATAGAAGAAGAGAAGAGGCAAATAGAAGAGTCAGTTGTTTGTACACTTCTCAAATTCTGAGTAGTTCCACTTGATGTAATTGATTTTCATCCAAAAACATTGTACTCTCATATTGACAATAGATGGAAATATGCTAAGGACTCAGAGAAGCAGATAAGAGAAAGAGTTTTGGTACATCTCTTTCCAGACATGTCGGTAGATGATATAAGAAATCATTTGAAAAATTACCAGATAAATTTTCAAGTAAAGCAAAGGGCCTTGAAAATGATGAATGGGCTTTATCTTGAAGTAGAGAAGGAAACTAAAGAAAAATGGCAAGAAATATTCAAAATTCAAACTGAAGAGCCTCAAGGTGAAGTGGAAATAGTTGACATCATCGAGCAAGATCCTGCTTCAACTATTCAACTAGATGGGGATGTCATGGATACTGAGGCACAGGAAGAAGAGATGATAGAAGGAAATGCCTATGCCAAACTGGTATCAAGTGAATCAATCTTGGAATAGGTTAAGTCCTATCCTCCGGTAACTCGACAAGTGTCAACCAAGAAACATTAGGACATAGAACAAGGTAAAGAGGATCAAAAGGCTACACAAGGTGAATCTACCTCTCAGGCCACAAGTGAGAAAAATACCCATGCACTAGCAAGCATTGAAACTATTGCCATTGAGACCCCAAGCAAGGAATCACCGAAGGATACAACAGAGGCTACAAGAACTGACAAAAGTGTTGCTTCCACTGGGCAACATATCGAGGAAGAACAAGCCTCCAAAGCCATTGTACTCATTCAACCGGTGAAGGAATCATAATCCAAGGAGAAGAAAGCAAAGAAGCATAGTTTTAAGATAGATCTGTCAAAGCCTATTGTGTTGCCGAATGTTGACATTTCAAAACTAAAAGGGCAAGCACTTATTGAATTCAGAGAGCTTTGTAAAGCCAAAGCAGAACAGGAAAAACATATAGCTATTCAGAAGAAAAACTGAGTACTTCAAAAGTCAAAGCATTATTGACAGACATGCTACCTGAAGCTACTGTAAATAAAGATGCTGCCATCCATATGCAACTAGATGAAATAATTACTCAATTGGAAACATTAGGAGTAGAGACATCAGAATACCTTAGCAAATTAAAAGAAAAAGAGCTAACTGCCAAGATGATTGAAGAAGTGCAGAAAGCAATTTCTATAGGTAAAATCAAGCTTGTTGGATTCAGTGCTGAGTTGTCCCCTCAACTCAAGCACATTATTTATTTATTCCAGAAGTTATGTACATTTTCATTTTTTATTAAAGATATCAAGCATAAGACCGAAGTCATTGAAAAAGAGATTACCGATCTCTCGAATAAATTGACTACTGAGCCAAATTCTATTCAGAATTTTTATACAAAGCTACAAACTCTTATGGCTCAACAGTTAGAACTTCGGAATGAAGAGCAAAAAATAAGGATGGATATTATGACTCTTCAGACATTATTTATTCCCCATTTGTCATCAGTTCAAGAGCAGATCAATCGAGCTACCTGTGCACTCAAGCAGAGGGAAGCACTTTAGATGGTTTAATTTCACTGTTAGCTGATATTACAACTTAGAATTCTTTAATGGAAAGTGTCAAGGATGCACTTACCAATGCTCTCAAAGATGCTTGTACTAAGTATAAATCTATTTTTGATTAGTTGCCCCCACCGAATGGTAACTAGTTTTGATGTTTGTCAAAAAGGGGGAGTGTACCGAGTGTATACAGAGTATCTGAGTGTACAGATGACATTGACAGGGGGAGCATGAAATATCAGGAGCATATAAATCAAGTTATGTACAACATATTGATAAGGGGAGTATGTATTTGAACAAATGTATATACTGTCATTTCAGTCTAATTTTGTAAGTATATAGATTTTGTGTTATAACTTTGAAAGGAGTTTTGTCAAACATACCAAACTAATGTCAAAAGGGGAGATTGTTACTATTTACTAAGTTGTCATTAGTTTTATGTCCAAAGTCATCCTATATACTCTAGTCGGTTAATACTACCGAAATGTCCAGTCGGTAAGCACTAAGGCTATCGGTTACAGAAGAAAGGCTAGTCACCGAGATGAGACATACCAAGCTGCCTACCGAGTAAAGTTCATATGTCTACCGAGTAGCAAAGAAGGTATACCGAGTTAATCTGAAATGAGTGAAAACGTGTTACCAGATTCAATGAACCTGGACACATATGTGGAAACATGTTACAAGATTCGAGAACATGAAACCATTATTGCATAGGGAATTGTATTTGAATATTTTGTATGATTTTGAGAGAGTTTATTCAATGAAATAATTTCTATGTTTATTCATTCGATAAAACATGTTTGTATGATCAATGTATGAACAAGATCGCCGTCTCAGAGATCTATATATACAGAGTGATTTGAGTATCTAAAATAGAGGGAAGATTGATGATTTGAAAATGAAAATCGTGAGAGAAGATAAGATGTGAAGAGTGACAGAGATATTTAGGGGTCACCGAGAAGGTTTTCAGAGAACAGTTTAAGGGACAAAGTATACATAAGAGGTCACCGAGTTGATCTATCAATTACAGAGGTATGCTATGAGCATGGTACTTTCATATTGAGCACATAGAGTCTGCTATAACATTTCAGATGTAAAGTTGCAGATATTTTGTAAAGATTTTGATTGAATTATTTGAGTTGTGATAGAAACCTTTAATAGCTTAAAAGACTCTAACAAAGTCTATAAATTGTAAAGCCTTTAACCAGGTACAACATTTTGTAAAAGTGTTTGTGAAATCCTTTAGCAAGGTAGATCTAAAGATCTTGATACTCCTAACAGGGTAAGCTATCAGAAATAGCTAAACATGTAGCTCTAACCGAGCAACCTTTATTATTGCAGTAGTGAAGTTGTGGGTGCCATCCCCACCGCAGTTTTTCTCTCTAACAAAGAGTTTCTGCATAACCAAAATATTTGTGTTATGGAGTGAAATGTGTATGGTTGTTATTTCTGTGATTATGTTTCAGTTTTATATATTTATGAGATCAACAATATTCAGTTTATGTTTATGAGTAAAATTGTTTTTGAAGAAAAGTTTTGATGTACTAATTCACCCCTCCCCTCTCAGTACATTACCTTTCCTAGCCAGAGCTAACATTACCCTCCTTGTGGGGTTTGGGTAGATGTCACCCTTGGTAAGGGGTCTAAGGGCTGTGTACCTCAACGAGGGTTGAAAACCATATTTATGTATAATTTATCATTGTAATTACTGATCGTTTATCATTAGGTAATAGATCTAATAGAACATATTTTGTGTGCTTTGCTTGCCTTAGAAGACAACCCTATTTTATTAGGGAATTATATTATGGTTGTGTATTGTGATGCATTATGAGAGTTTGATAGTTGTTGAGTTGTCTCTGGATCTCTGTTGGTGATACTCATAGGAGAATCTTGCTTCACAAGTATATATTATAATTCATTGTTGATTTATGAAGAATATATTTGGTAACATTTGGAGTGTGGGTTTTTTTTCTTGAAAGGGTTTTCTCCATGTAAATCAGTGCATTGTGGTACTATTCTATTTTATGTTCATTTCTATTAAGTTTATGTAACTTTTTAAAGATTAGTAAAGTTTTGCATATCCTTCCTCTCAATATTAGTGTAGGAAGTTGTTACACTACCTTAACTTCCTTTAATAAGAAAGTGTGATCACCTCCTCATTTAAGGATTTTGGTGACTAATTTAAGGCAACGAGCATACAATTTCCAATATTTCAGTATTTTTAACTAATAACTTTCCCCTGCATACTGTGATCCTTGAAGAAAATTAGAAATAATCCACGCTGAACCATTCTACAAAATGAAACCTATAACCAGGTAGTTTATAAAACTAGACATTGCTAATCAATTCATTTAAGAATCTCCTAGCTCAAACATCTTATTACAATCAAGTGCAGTATGGATGATAACAATCTTATTCAATCTATTCGCCTCACTCAAGGAATCAATCATTTTTGAGTTAGGAGAAAATAGTTTTTTTTAGGGCCAACAAGAGGAAACTTATATTTTTCTCTACACTATGGCCTTTCTGCATCGATTTCACTATTCTCCTATACAATGAATCTTGTAGAAGGTGAAGTGCTTTGATTTCCTTCTACTCCAATGTCATGGAAGGCATTATCCTTTCCTTTAACTCTATATGATCCTTCCAAATAATTGAGAGGATTGTCATGTGTTGTAGCACCAACTTACATTAATTCAATTTGTACAATCACTTCCTTATCCTAGGGCACAATGAATGCAAATAGTTGGGAAGAAAAAATTCAAGGAGAAATGTGGAAACAAAACTAGCAAATGAAAGAAAAGTTCTAGGAGAAAGGAGGGCATTGATAAGAAAGGGCCACACAACCTCGTTGGAAGATGGCCAAGCCTCCTCCACCATTGTATTGTTCTCCTGAAGCCTCACCTCCTTTGATCCTTCCATCTTCTTGGTACTCTTTAATGTATGCATAGTTACACTTCAAATCTCCATTTATCAATAAATTTTTGATATCCATTTTATGGGTGCACTTTATAAATGCACGACAAGATAAAATATAATCCCAATAGATTTTGTTTTTACCAATGAAGCAAAAGTGTCTTCGTAATGAATGCCTTTATGCACATCCTTGTTTTACCAATCTATCTTCAAGTGCTTTTTGATAGTTCCAAATGTCTTGTAATTTTTTAGGAATACCCACTAGTATTACATGGGATTCTTTCTTGTTGACAAATTGATAAGAGTAGATTCATGATTTCTCATAAGAGTATCATACTTTGTGTTCATTGTATTAGTCCATTATTTTGATTCTAATTTTTTATTAAAATATTTTTGTTTCAAATATTGAGCCACCATGCTCATTAAATGAAAGCTTACCTCTTCTTGAAATGTGTTATTGGACTGTTTCATATTTTCTCACATCTTACATATTTCCCTCTATATTCTTATTGAGCAACAAACTCCAAAAATAGCCATCAATTTTTTCTTATACTATATAGTACAATCTCCTTTACATTATTTATCATATTGGCTTAAGAATTCTTGAATATTAGGATTGACATCCTCACCTTGTTCATCAAGTTATTCTTTTTCTTTTTCAAGGTCTTCATTGATTTCTTTCTTGATATCATTTTCCTCCAAAAAGATAGTTGATGGTTCATTTTTATTCAAAGAATTCATCTATATTAATGCAAATGTTTTGAGTTATATGATCAACTAGTCTATAGGCCTTATATTTCTAAGTTTACATCTTCAAAAGAGACACTTGATATTTTTGATCAAGTTTATATTATGATTTTTAAAAATATAAAAGGTTAAGTACATGATTATGATGAGGAAAACATTATTCTTAAGTGGAAATAAAAATTCTCAAATACATATTTAGATAACTTCATAAAATAAATTAAATAATTCATAATAATAATAATTTTTGAATATTTTGAAATTAATTTGATTAAAACAAGACATTTCATTCAAAGATGTAAGTTATTTAATATTTAAAAAAATAAAATTTTAACTACTAAAAATGAAATTGAGGAGTGGATAAAGATAGATAGTTTTGCTTTGGATTCATATTTCTATAGGTATTTTTATAATATTAACTTACAATTGTGTAATAGAATTATTTTATGTTTAAGTGCTAGTAATTTTTCTCACAACTTGCCATTTTATGGTGCCCAAACCTTTCACTTTGGTTGTTAATACTAAAGTGATATTGATTGAAATGAATAATGGTTCCACCTATGAAGAAGCCTCATCATGAGTAATGCTTTTTGGAAAAAAAAAAGCTATATATTTTTATAGATCAAACTTTTTGAATTGCATACAAATGCTAATAGTAAATGTGGGAGACCATTTCAAAAAATGCTTCAAAGTGGGATTATTTTAGATTGGGATCCACATGGGTTTAAGATAGAATCTATATAAATCTTTAACAAAGCTTTTATATTTTTTTCTTTGAAGAATCTAATGAAATATAGATAATCTTCACTCAGTCTTTTTAATATTTATGTAGTTCATTGTTATTCTTTTCTTTATAGACAACAAAAATTTGTAATGTTTAGTTAGCATTGTCTTAAGGCACTTACTTGGTTTAAGATCTTTTAGGAAAGATGTCCAAAATGTTTGTGAAATGTAAATTATCTTAAAAATACTCATAATAATGTGTGTCACTAATAAATGATTTATCTAGATTATAAGAGAATTATATGCTTATCAAATTGAATAATATTTGAATCTAATTAAGGTTCTCTTTAAATACAATATGTCAAGAGTCAAACAAATTGTTTTTACATCTTGAAGGAACATTCAATGATCACGAGGAGAGATAAAGCTAGCCTTATATTTAAATTTGAATTTAAAAATTAAGAAAATCATTTTTACAAATTCTCATTAGTGTAAATCCATCTATTATTAAAAACCAAAAGAACTTTAAATTAAAACTAATCTCTAAGAATACAAATAAAATAATAAAAGAATAGTCAACCCTAAAACAAACTATGAAAACAAAAAAAATCGTAATAAAAAGTTACAACACATAACCATAATAACAGAATGGACTGAAACCAATGCCAAGATTGTTAGTTGAGATCGTTTTATATTAAAAAACAGAAAACTAAATAAAGTTCTTTGCATAGTAATTCCTTTTGAAGGAAAATCTGACTTGTATAGAAATGGTGAAGGAGACTTAAACGAGTATAAAAAAGCTCAGGCGTTGATGTAAGGCCTGAATTTTTTTTTTTTTTTTTATGGTCATTGATTATTGATTTTAAAACTTCAAATAAAACATCTATGGTATAAATACAGTTGTTTGAGATGGTATGTTTTTTTAGACTACAGGAATTGATGACATATATCACAAGAAGTTCTTATCAATTAAATCAGGTGAGCTCTAAATTGATGTGGTTTGTATTCTTTAGATAAAAGTTACATTAAAATTAAGAAATTTCCACAGTTCATATTGACTGTTAATTGATATTATTTGAATTTGATCGTGTGAATTTTTATTACCAAGTTTCCAATCAAACTCTGTGATCTATCATTAGGATAAGACAACAAGAGAATATAACTTCTCTAGCTGCTTGAGTTTGTGTAAGAGTTCCCTCCCATAGAGAATATCAATTAAAATCACTAAATTTGGATAGTTCATATTGATTGTTAATTGATATTTTCTGATTTTGATTGTGTGAATTTTTGTTAGCAACGTTTCAAATCAAACTCCATAATCCATCATCATGATAAGACAACTAAAGAAGATGCTTCTCAAAGTACTTGAATTTGTGTAAGACTATTAATAATGCCAATTAAAATAATGAAATTTCCACAACTTATATTCATTAACTGATTTACAGAGACTTATGGACGAAAGACTGTTAGACATATTGATTTTAAAGCTTAAAAAACATTTATCCATCATATAAATATTGATGATTGATGTATTGATTATGATATACTGGTTATAGTTTTCTGTCAAAATTGTGGTGTTTCTTATATTTAAAATAGAAATTAAATTAATATTTGCTTGTTAATTGATATTTTCTGGATTCGATTATGTAAATTTTTATTATCAATGTTTTAAATCAAACTCTAAGATCCATCATCAGAATAAGATGAACAAAAAAAGAGAGATTGTCAAACTGTTTGGATTTGTGTAGGATATTCATGAAATTTCTGCAATTCATATTGATTGTTAACCGATCAATAAAGATTTTATGTCAGACAAGCAATGCCACAGCTTTAACTGCAGACGGACAGTTAAACCAGACTGCCATCTACATCACCTTGATGATTGATGTATTAATTATAATATATTGGTTACAGTTGCCTGTCACAATTGAAATGCCTCTTACTTATTGGATTAATATTTATTATTAATTTGATATTTTCTGAATTTGATCATATGAATTTTTATTTCAATATTTCAAATCCATTATCTGGGCAAGACATGAAGAAAAGAGAGCTTTTCAAGCTATTTGGATATATACAACAGCTCTCATAAAGAATATCTTCGTGATCCATATTAATTATTCCCTAATTTATAGGGATTTATTGCTTAAAAGACTATTAGATGTTGGTGCTGATTGTCAGCAACGTCACAGCTTTAACTGCAGACAAACACAGCTTTAACTGCAGACAAACTTGTAAACCAGACTGACATCTCTATCACCTTGATCTACTTAGATTTTTATGACAGTGATATTAAAACAGAAAGTCAAAGGTCTGAGCATCCGTCATTCAAAACCAAACACCGTAAGCACTTCCCTTCTTTATTAAAAAAATATCTTTGTTGGGGATAATCATAGAATTGAAAGAAGAGAAACTGTAGTTCATCTCTATAAATCTGCACATATGCTCATGCATTGCTGTATTGTTCACACTGTAAGCATTTTCATTACAGTAACATATATCTCCTTTTAGTGATATATATTTATCAGACTCTCTGGACAACCTAAGGGAATCCCTCAATGGTAATGATGAATGTTTGTAGGAGGAGGAGTTGCAGGCCTTGCCACAGCCCTTGCCCTGCATAGGTAAATCTTTTGTTTTCTCATTTTTAGGTTTAACTATTTATGATTGGGTGCTAAAAATATCTGTGGTTCTGGATATTGAAATTAGAATTCCTTACATTATGTACATGTACGGACTGACATTGTTACTGGGACATCTAGGTTGGGTGTAAAGAGCCTAGTACTTGAGAAGGTCAGCAGCCTTAGAACTAGTGGGGCTGCCTTCATTATGTGGGCCAATGCATGGAAAGCTCTTGATGCTCTTGGTGTTGCAGACTCACTTCGCCCAAATTATTGCCAACTTGATGGGTATTTTGCTTTTTCTGGATATCAATTTGATGGGTGATCTGTGTCTTTTGTAGATTTAAATTAGGTTTTAAGGTTTTGTGAGGGTCTGTCCTAATGTACTTACTTTTACTTCAAACATTAAGTTTTGATCTTCTATGAATAATGACAAGTGTTATTGTTCATATTAATTTTATTTTTGGAAGGATTTAACATAATTTATTTTCTTTCTTGTGCAGAATTTGTGGCTGGTCAAATTGTACTGGGGTGAAAAAGGCAGTTCAACTCATAAAGAAGACTAAAGGGTGATTAAAATGCAATACAAAGTAGTTATTTTATTATATTTCTTGCATGCACAAAGAATTGAAGTTATATAAAATTTTGGATGTGAATTGTACTGATTTTAGGTAATATGATTTGTAATTCAGGGGATTAAGTATGGTGATGGAATCTAGGTGTGTAGAAAGAATCAAGCTTATAGAAACACTTGCTAAACAATTGCCTGAGGGAACTATCAGATTCAACTGCAAAGTTGTTTTGATAAATAAGAACAATACCTCTTCTTTAATCTTGTTGGAACTTGGAGATGGAACATCTATTACAACAAAGGTAGATTTTCCTTCACTTGTTTTTTATATATCATCTTATTTAATAATTTACTTTCTTATTAATAAAAATAGACAATTAATTTTTGATATAATTAAAATATACAATAATTTTTTACTATTTAACCATCAAATTAAATAATTTTTAACAAAACACATTATCTTATAATTCTTATCTCAAGAAAATAATGTTGACAATCTATTAAATTAAATAAAAAGTTTCACAAACAAGTGCCACTAATTTACATATATGATTTGCATATTTATTATTCAATTGACAATGATTTTTTAAGTCATTTATATGATTTGATCAAAACAGTATAAGTGTGAAGAAAATTTATTCCATCACCCATAAATGAGCCTTTTTATGAGACAAATCTCTCCAATCTTTTTTAATTACAGATCATAATTAATTTTTTTCTTACTTATTTACAATCTTGTGTATTGCATTATGATTATCAATATGTTTACATGATTTATCTTATGTGGAAGATTAAATTTTATGTATGTATTCTCTGCAGATATTAATAGGTTGTATGGAGTTCACTCAGTAGTTGGGAGTTGGATGGGTGTACCATTGGCAAAGTCTTCAGGATGCATTGCTACTAGAGGCATGACAACATATACAGAGAGCCACCAGTTGGAAAAGTTCCATTCACAGGTTTGGGATAGAGGATTAAGAGAAGGATTCATTCCTTGCACAGAAAAACAAGTTTATTGGTTTTTAACAAGAAGATCACAACCCTTCATAAAGTTACTCCTTCTCCTGGTCCTCATCCCGAGGCCTTGAAGGGTTTTATGAAAACCATTGAATGGCTTATTGATGGGAATAAGAATACTGTGGATTAATACAAAAAACTCTACAACAGAGTCATGATCCTGGAGACCATTAACATTGGAGAGGGGAACACTATGGCCAATTATATTGAAGATTTGAAGAACACAATTGCCAAAGCGGAAGACATCAGAGATGCCTTTAATCCCCGGTTTGAGAAAATTGAAAAGGAGATACAGGATAGAAAAACCCTGGAGGAAACTAACGAAAAAACGCTCTCGGATACAGTTGCCAAAGTGGACAAGATAGAGGAGTGCCTCAAGAACATTGCGGAGCAGAGTCTCAACATTCTGAAAATCTCAGCCAACAACACCCATACCCTAATCAGCAAGCTCAATGATGAAAAGGAAACCCAGGAAATTGACCTGGATGCAGAAGGAACCGGGGAAGCCCAAGGTCCCAGAACTCGCACCCATGGAAAGAGGAAGGAAAAGAAAGTGAATAAGGACCTATGATGAGCTGGTGACTAAGGTAGAGGATCTGCTGAAGAAAATTACTATGTAGTGTCTCCTTGGGTTCTTTGCTGTTTTTTGTTGTTTAGGTGTTTTTTCTGTTTGTTGGTTTTTTGGACCAGTCACTTTGTATGAGGACTCTATTTTCTCAGCTTTTTATTTTATCTATGTTGCAATGGTTTCGGGTCCTTAAAACCTGTTTTTCAATCAATCAGAACAAGAAGATCACAACCTCAAGGTATCATTCTTATCTTTAATTATTGATCCATTAAAAGACAAAACCTTAGCTTTTTTATCGATTATTTGCTTTCTTTCAACTGTTCTTCATTTTATTGCATAAATCATACAAAATGTGGAAACTTAATATAAACCTAATCAACAACTAGTTATAAATTTGGTAAAATAAGGTCTAAGAATTTTAGGAATATGGGTGAAACAAATTAACAATTTCTAAAATAGATTGTAATAGTTAGTGGTCTTTCATTTTTTAAATTGAGTATTTGATAATGTAATTGGGATTCTACCTAAAAGTTGATTTTGAATAGAATAATATTTAATTTAAACATTTTTATTTTGATTTTTAATATAATGAAATAATAGAATTCTATATATTTTTATTATTAAAAAATAACTAAGTTTCATACCATCTCCAATACACCTTGCTTATCACAAAACACACTCATGGGTTGATTAAATGATATGTCCATATGAAATTCTATATGTTTTTATTATTCATAAATAACTAGGTTTCATATCATCTCCAATACACCTTGCTTATCACAAAACACATTCATGGGTTGATTAAATGATATGTCCATATGATTTTAGATATTACAAAGCTATGCGACTTTGTGCATGACACCATGTGGTACTTTGTACTACAGTTTTATAGATGGAATAACAATAGTTGGGTATTTTTTCAATTGAAGAGATAGCTATTGAACCCATGTGGAATATTTCTCTAAATGTTGACTTGTGATTATTAATAGATCCTACCAAATTTAGATCCACGTGTCTTCCCAAAAATAAATCATCATTTTTCCATGATTCAAGGTGTGTCACATATATATCTCAAAATCTAACTTGGGATATTTCCTTGTGAAATTTGAGTTTCTAGTTTAACAATCTCAGATTTGGTCTATTCTTGGTAAGATAAATGAGACTTCCTAATAATTGTGTAATTTTTCATTTTCATTTCATCAAATATATTAGGAGTTAGGCATGCTCAGATACGCATTGCCAATAGATTATATTTTAAATGTTGAAATTTTCAATTAACTCTTTAGCGTATCTTTATTTGGATATTTCTTTAGATAAGATTCAAATTCTCAATATTAGTAACATGAAAAGAAATTAACATATATATAATTAGGATTATAATTTTTCTATTCTATTTTCAAATCTATAATTTGCATTCTATACAACTATAAGGAAACCAATACTTGCATATATGTTCACTAGTCTAAATATACCATGCATGAGTTATTTTCTTCAAACCATATATGAATTTAACTAACATCCATGCACCTAATTTATTCTTTCCATTTTCCTACAAATCCTATATGTTGATGCATGTAGGCTTCCACTTGAAAGTCTCCATTTGTAAATGAACTTTTGGCATGTATTTGATGAGTGCACAAGATAAATGTACAATATGAAAAGTTAAAATATAAGACTAATCATATTGTGCATATCCTTTTTCTACCAACAAGCTTTGTATTTTATGATAGTTGCATATGTTTTATACTCTTTTTTTGGAATATCCACCACATTAAGATTCTTCCTTATTAAAAACTCAATAATATGATTTATCATAGATTAAATTACCATGGTTATTAAAGGAAAGATTACCTCTTCTTGAGATGTTTTTTTCTTTTTAATTGCTTCATATTTTATTATAGTACAAGTGAGCATGTAGTTTCTTAATATGAGCAAAAAAATCTCTAGAATTATCGATAGATTTTTTCTTATGCTAGATGGTACCCTCTCATTTAGATTTTAGAATCATTGGATCAAGTGTCAAATTAGCTAGAAGTCTACAAGTGAATACAAATACTAAGTTGTAAGAAATACTTATTCTAAATAGACACTTAGAATACAAATAGTAGGAATTAGTTGAAAGGAAGTTAAGGTAGTGGAACAACTTCCTACACTAATTTTGAGAGGAGGGCTATACAATTTTTTTTAGATCTTTACAATAGTTACACAAACTTAATAGAAATAAATATAAATAACATGCATACCAAAACACAATTATTTACGTGGGGAAAACTATTTTGAGAGAAAAAACCCACAATCCAAAAACCACCTAGAATATTATTCAAAAATTAAGAATAGATTACAATACATACTTGTAGAGAAAGTTTTTCACCTGAGTATCACCAATAGAAATCTATAGATGGCTCAACAACTATCAAACTCTTAGAATACATCACAATACACAACCATAATACAATTTGCGCTCATAAAATAGGGTTTCTTTATATGGAAAACAAAGTACGTAAAATATCCACCATTAGATCCCTAACCTAATGATCGATAGGCCCAACCTACCAGATGGACTCAAGTTGCCCTAGGAACCCTATAATTCCCACCCAACCTGCTATGGGAACTATCGAGCTTTGGTTCATCGGGAGGGAATTCTAGTTGGAAAAATCCTATATCTTCCCGCATTGTTGCGAGAACCTTATGAAAGCTTATTGTAGCAGGTTGATTAATTTACTAATTAATTAACAGTTAGTATCCCCACAAATGACATCTACCCCCCCACCCCACCATTATAGCTGAATAGTAGGGCCATAGAATTTTAGGGGCCTGAGAATCCTATGACAAGGTGGATAGCCCCTACAATTCTATGTGGTAAAGTTCTAGACTAATCTTATATCTTCCCACCCTGCTACGGGAAACTTATTCTAGCAGGCTAATTAATTAACTAATTCCCACCTACCTCAGCTAATCCTATATCTTCCTACCCATCCCATATTTTCCCTCCCACCTACAGCATCAACCCAGGTACTATTGGTTAGCGATTCTAGGGACCCTACTATTCTATGGGGAAGTTTCATGTTTAAATGAATTCAAAGGTTGTCTTTTCTTTATAATAGTTGGGGTTCCCTGAGTGCAACACTCATGTTATGAATATAATATGGACTGCATCACTATAGTCATCCCAATCGGCTCGAGATTGCATCACTAGAGTGTGGTATGGAATTGGTTGCATCTACTATCTACGATAGGGGTAGAGGATAATGACCTATCATTGGGCATAGAATCTATTTTCTTTATAGATAAACCTTTCAATGCCTACTCCACTACTGGACCAACCCTACCCCTGCTTCACTAGTTTTCTTGCTGAATATGCGGTAGGTTTTGTCCAGAACAACACAATGGATGAGATACAATATCATTTTCTCAACAAGCACTTTCAAGTGGTTCTAGCACTAAGGCCTTTGACTCTGCTTGTATAGAGTTCCCAGGATGATAAGCCTCTTCAAACTACACAAAGAGTCATCAGCACCTTCTGTCGATTTGTTTAAATATAGTAGTCTAAGGAAGATCCCCTACTTCACTTCCTCTCCCATCTAGCATTCCTTAGGTGATATTCTTTTCATGTGTGATGATCTCCGAACTAGAATAATAGGGGGTGTTCTCTTGCCTCTTGCGGAACTATTTCCTTTTGATCACTCACATTCACGCTTCTCTGATGCAACCATGTTCTGAAGGGCCCTTAAAGAGAACAACCCAGATCATGCAACAAGAGTGAAACAATAGAAGCACACACACACAAAATAGAAAATACAATCAGGGACATCCACAACATCGTATATTCATCATAAATCATCCGACAACATCCAAAAGTCAAAAAATTCTTACATAGGACTAGTTACATCATACATTCCAGATTACAATCATTCGAATATCTAAATTACATATCATGAAAGTAAATTATCACATTTATTATTATTATCTATACTTATATCTCCCCTAAAGGTCAATTACATGAATATATATATATATATATATATATATATATACAAGTCGACCATAAAAGATCACATTCTCCAAAACAAGAAAATGAAACATGTAAAATGGGTTGGACCCTAGAGTGAAGATCTCCTCTACTAAGAACACAAATGAAGTGTGGACCACCAAGGAAGGCTAAACAAGGGCCAAGGAACATTGATCAAGGTGCCAAATAGATCTGCAAGCCAAGAAATCACTCTGCATGAGAAGAAATCTCCAACTAGCCATTAGGCGCTAAATTGCTCCAGAAACCAAGAAACAAACAATCTAGAAGTGATAACTTACCGGAAAAGAATCCAAATGAACTGAAAAATCTAGAATAAGGAACAAGAACCAACATGGAAGCCAAAAATTTGATCCACAATGAAAAAAGAACAACTATCGGAGAATTTCGGTAGTAGCACAGAGACTGCAACACAGAACAAAAATAACTGAAAAGAAAAATACATTTTTGGTTGATGCAAGATTTCTCATTAACCGGGAATTCTCTTGCATCAAGCACCCCTGGTAGAAAAAGATGTTCTATGAGAGGAAACTTATGAACATCGAAATGGATTCGAGATATAGACCCCATGGTCACTTCTGATCCAATTATCTTCTTTGTCTGTAAAATTCTTTCCTCTTGCCATTTCTAGAACTTCAATAAGATCTTCCAGTCTCTTATCCTCTTCTCCCCTCTTCACTTGTTTCATTCCCACCCGAACTACCTCTTACCACTATAGCCTTTATTCTACAAATCTGATATGTTCTTTCCACCCAAATCCATCTTACTCATTACCATAATTCTATCTTTGCTGTTATCTGGTACCACCCTATTATCAACTAGATCTTTCTTCAAATCCATGCCAATATCCGATATAACCTCTGTAACCTACTTCTTATCACTGCAATTGTTCACAATACTCAAGTTATTCACTTCTTCTTCTTTCTCCTTCAAAGAAGCCAAATTGAACTTCTGCCCATCCTTCTCAATTGTGATCAGGCTCTTCCTACAATCACTAATAGCTCCTCTATCAAACTGCCAAGGTCTACCCAAAAAAAACATGACAAGCACTCATAGGCAAGATATCACACAAGACTTCATCTCTAAAAGGACCAATACTAAAGTTCACCCAACATCACTCTTTCATCTCTACCACATGATCATCTTTCAACCAACCCACCATGTAAGGACAAGGATGCTTAAGCCTCTTTAAACCAAGTTTGTTCACCATCTCTTTTGATACCAGATTACTAGTACTTCCACTATCCGCAATAACCTTACAACACCTACCTCCTAATTTGCAAACAGACTGGAAAATATTCTTTCTTTGAGTAGGCCTGGTATCCTCACTTCTCTTCTCCATCAAGACTCTTTTAAATTTAAGGGATTCTCCTTGCTTTGGTTCAATCAAGATCTCACCTGCAACTCCATTTATTGGATCTTCACATGCTAAGAAATTCCTTTCCTTTCCCTTGTTACTTTGAGGACATTCATAAGCTATATTTCTGGTTTCCCCACATTTGAAATATGTACCCAAGAACTCCTTACTACTACCTCCTTTCCTTTGTGTCTTCTGCTCTGGTTCTTTACTACATTTAGAATTTGGTTTTTCAGCAGTTTGCTTCTCCATACTGCTACTCATCTATCCTCTATCCACTGCATGTCTCTCTCTTCCCTTAGGGTTATTCTGTTGTCTCCTCTTCATTTTATCTTCTACCTTCAACACATATTGATAAGCCTCCTCAATTGTAGAAATCTTCAGCATACTCATCTCATTCTAGATGTTAAATTGGAGTCCATTTATGTATCTAGCCACCTTTTTCGTATCCATCTCCCAATGTCTGGATCTGATCATGACCTTGTAGAATTCTTTAATATACTCCTTCACACTCATGTCCTTCTACTTCAATTTCTACAACCTTTTGAACAACTTCAACTCATAGTCTCCCAGAATGAATTAGCCTTCAATCTTGTGACCATCTGCCTCCACTGGGCGATTTTCATCTCACTGTTCTCCACTCTATCTCTCAACAACTCTTTCCACCATAAAGTAGCATGTCCGTTCAACTTATTTTTTGCTAACCAGACTCTCTATAGGTCCTTAACATCTTCAAACTCAAAGTAGTCCTCCAACTCTCCAATCCAGTCTATCAGATCTTCTCGATTCAACAAACCTGAAATGTTTGATACCTCAACTTTATGAACTTTGCTTACTTGCACCACCGCTCTAAGAAATATTTTTTCTCCTTCATCTTCTTCAGCTTCAATCTCTTCTCCTACCTCTTCAAATTCATCCTTCGATTTTGGATTCCTCCGCAAACTAGCCCACACATTTCGGATCTCATTCCTCATCTTGCTCTTGAAATCCTCTATCATCTACTCTACCCTTCTAGGGTTCATCCTTCTTGATGGAATCTCATCCATTTGCTCCAGTGCAACTACCTCAACTTGTCAGTTTGACTACAAGGTTTCAATTGCCTCTCCGTCGGTGATCTATTGAACACACTTACAACCTACCTCAAATCAGCAATATATTCACCCAAAGGAATGCCTCAAGGTTCGCAATCAACTTTGATACCATCTGATGCAACCATGTTCCGAAGTGCCCTCAAAGAAAACAATCTGGATCATGCAACAAGAGTAACACAATGGAAGTAGGAATACAAAACATAGAAAATTCAATCAGGGACATCAACAACATCGTATACTCATCATAAATCATCTAGAAACATCCCAAAGTCAAAAAATTCTTGTAGGACCAGTTACATCATACATTCTAGATTACAATCATCTAGATCTCTAAATTATAGATCATGAAACTAAATTATCACATTTCTTCTTATCTACCTCTATCTCTACTTCTATCTTCCTTAAAGATTAATGACATCAATATATATATATATATATATATATATATATATATATATATATATACATATATATATATATATATATATATATATATATATATATATATCACCCAGAACACATCAGGGTCGGCCACAAAAGATAACATTCTCTAAAACAGGAAAATGCAACGTGTAAAATAGGTTGGACCCAAGCGTGAAGATCTCCTTCACCAAGAATGCAAATAAAGTGTGGATCGCCAAGGTCAGCTAAGGGCCAAGGAACATCGATGAAGGTACCAAACAAATCCACAAGCCAAGAAATCTCTCTGCACAAGAAAAATTCTCCAACTAGCCGTTAGGCTCAAAACTGCTTCGGGAACCAAGAAATAGATAATCCAAAAGTGATAACTTGCCAGAAAAGAATCCAAATGAATTGAAAATATGGAATAAGGAACAAGAACTAGTCTGGAAGCCAAAAATTTGATTTGTAACGAAAAAGGAATAACTACTGAATAATTCCAAAAGTAGCACAAAGAATGCAACACAAAAGAAGAACAACTTAAACGAAAAATACATTTTTGGTTGATGCAAGATTTCTCATCGACTGTGGATGCTCGTGCATCATTCTATCTTATATAATGACATGTAATCTATTGACCTTGTTTTCCCATAGAATTGTAGGGTGATCCCCTTACTATTCTAAAGGGCTCATTCAATAACATGTTGGATACTCATGCAAAAATGCTCCTAGTTGTTGGGGGTGGGGGCCCTACTATAACTAGAAAGGAGTGGGTAGTGGGTCAGTGTTGTAGTTTGTCATACTTTAGACTATAATAAGTGTTGGAGAAAGCCCATTGGGTATGTATTCCTCATACTAATCGGTCATGTTCTCTTTTACCAACCTCTATTCCCTCTTTGTTATGTGGGGCATGCATGTATTGAGCTGTGCTCTTGTCAAATCTCGAGCAACTAAGGTGACGCCATCCAAATCAAAGGTGGAATGCTTGTTTCGATAATCTTGGTGGCTAGTGGGTGGGGGGCGAGGAATTATAGCATCGCCTTGTCTTTCTCTCTTTACGCTAGCCCTTTAGAATTGTAGGGGGCTAGCCCAACTATTTGTTAGGGGCATGCAGGGTGGGAAACTAACTATAGTTCCTTCCCCCGAGTACCCTGCTTCATAATTAAGAATTTTAGTTCATTCATTGAACCCCATAGTTCCCAACCTCCCTGTCTAATAGCCAATAGAATAGTAGGGGCCCACCTAACCCTACATAGCCCTATATCCTCTTGAGAGCCCACCCCAATAATTAATGGGTCACTTTTGACCCCATGTCCTAATTAATCGGCTTGCTAGAATATATCAAAATGATCAATTATTCTAGAACGATTCTTGATCTATTTTAGCACCCCTACTATTCTAAAGGGCTAGTAGGTTTATTATTAAACTAAGCCCCTAAAATTATATAGATGTGACTTCCCCACAACCCACCCCCTTATTATAGCTATTGTAGGGGGTCGAGACTAATTCAAGCCCTACTGTTCTATCGGGGTATGTTGCCCAACTATTCTATGGGGGTGGGGGGCATAGTATGGCTTACTTTAGCAAGTTAATTAATGAAGGGCGGGAATGAACTTTATTGACATGGTTCCCAGTTTCCAATTGTTCCCTTATAGACTAAGGCCCAATTTATAGCCCCCCCTACTATTTTAAAGGGATCTATGGCTTGATGAACTTCAAATTGTCCATCCACAAGATTTTTTATCAATTCATTTGAGGTCTCCGAGGTCTAAATGAATGGGGCACTTTTATGGGGGGAGGGCCCCTACAATTCTATGGGGTATTTGCCTGCGAAAGATTCATTTTTCCACTAGGACCTCTACAATGTGGTGATGGTAATGTGAAAGCGGAAGTGGTCCTCTCCATGGCCCCCAATTGACCCTATGTAAAAGCACATAATTGTGTCACATTTCAGGCCAACTTATCAACACAAGTGAATTTAAGTAATTCTAACTAAAAATTAATTTTAGTCATACATATGGTCTATAGAGATTCATTATAGCTATCTTATATATGGGATACAAATTTTCCAATTGAGTTGTCTACTAAATGTATATTTTATACCACTTTGGGTCTAGTTAAGATTTTTTTTTTTTTTTTTTTTTTGTTGAAAAAATCGATGTTTCAAAAACTCCTACTCTTATAAATAATATATATTTTGAAATATAAAAATACCCTTTTATAGATCTATAAGTGAATTTTCCAAAATATATATATTTTAATATTTTAATTAGTTTTTTATATTTTTATTGAAAGTAGGTCATCAACACTAAAATATAAGGTTGATAATCTTGTAAAGGAAAAATACTAAAATTTATTTAAATTTTTTGAAAAAAATAAATGCAATAGAGAAAAGAGTCTATGTCAGGATGATAAAATTATTTTCTAATTTGGATAAATAAATAAGAAAAATGGTGATGCCAAATGGAAAGAGATATATTTCAGTACACGCAAATTTTCAAATTTATTGAAAAATATATATACATAAAAAATAGTTAAAAATATATTTTTGCACTAAAGTTTCAAGTTATCAATATACACAAAAAAATTGAAGAAGAAAAGGTAAAATTTACTATATAAAGTGTGACGTCTTGTGTAACTTCAATTTCAACATTTTATTAGCAACTAAATTATAGTGTTTACTTTATAAGAAAGTATATTCAAATAATTTTTTAATTTTTTAAAAAATTACAAACATAAAATACACAAAAAATTATACATTTTATTAGTTTACATCATTTCAAAATTCAAAACATATATTTCACTTTCTATTGATTCAATTTAAAAAGTTGAATTAGCATTGGCCATTTGCTTTATAAATGTGTGACGTGTAGCTTTGTGCTTTTACCCCCCTACTCTACCCATGATGGAATGGAAGAAGTGGTAGTGGTAAAAACTTTGTTTGACTATGATGTGGGCTAGATATCTAGTTATCCAATTGTGAAACTAGACTAGATTGTTTATGCCACCGTATAGAGTATCTGCGAGACCGAGACAGTTGGATTATCAGATCCAACTCGATTCAGGTGTGCCTCCCTATAGATATATATGGATCAAGTGGGGAAGGATCGACTGGGTTCTAATAACACTAGCGATTCTGGACAATCCCCACCCCCCAACCCCCTATAGATGTTGATGTTAAATTGTATACAAAATGTGGCTTCAAGGGTGTTGCCCTTGAAATCCTCTGTCAGTGCATGTAGCCCTTAGACGCTCCATTGGGGGGTGATCCCTCCAGATTTTGCAAAGGGGATACCCCACATTGCAGGCCCCCATGCTCATTTATCGATAGTAAACTTTTATTATTGCAAGGTTGAGACACCATTTTCCTATAAACATCCCACTTGTTGAGCACTTTGCACGAGCAATAGGTGGGGCACCAACATCATGTTTTAGTTGCTAGGAGCCAAGAGTCCTATAGAGTCCAAACATCATTTGAACTTCTCCCTGTTCCCAATTTTAGTTAAAAAATTTGAAACATTCATCAAAGTATCTACCTTAAATAGCTTCAGTCTACCATCCTCAACAATATCTGTAACAAAATGATATGGAAAATCAATGTGTTAAGTCCTGGCATGAAATGTCAGGTTCTTAGCTAGGTAGTTTGTACTCTAACTGTCACAATAAATTGTCATTACACCTTGTTTTATTTTAATATCTAAAAATAATCTCTTAATCCAAAAGTCTTCTTAACAAGCATGAGTAGCCACCATATACACTTCTTTAGTAGTGGTCAAAGAAACTACAACCTATCACTTACTCATCCAATTGATTGCTCTATGAAATAAAGTAAACACATAAGCACTAGTGGATATTTTTCTATCTACATCACCTTCCTAGTTTGAATCTGCATAACCATTAATATCAATGGGTATCTTGTCTCATATCAAATTACCATGATAACAATTAAATCGACTAGGAATAGACATATCTAAATGAGAATCATCACCCAAGTACACCTTACTTGCCATCATATTATTCATATTTGAAAAGCCAAAATCTATTATAAGTCATATAAGAAGATGCACCTAAGTCAATTAACCACACATCATTACCTTCATGATTAGCGAAAGCTATAATGAATTCACATTACCATCATCCTTCTTGGACTCAAAATCATAATCAAATTTATTTATTTTATTCTTCTTTTCTTCTTTGAATCCTTGTAGAAGCATCCAATTTTACCACAATTCTAAAAAATAACTTTGGACTCTCCATGAGATTTAGATCTCCCATGATTTGACTTGGATTTATCATGCTTCTCATTCCTTTTGGCATTTTCCTTAGGTATGAATACTTAGGACCTACTTATCACTAATGGATACCTTCCTCCTCACCTCTCCAAAAAGACGAGAACCCACCACATCATTAGACTACAAAACAACATAAGTACCACCAATAATCATAACAAAATAATCTCATGAATCAGGTAATGATAAAAACAAGATCTATCATTTCTCCTCCTCTTCCATCTTGACACTAATAGATGTGAATTGAACCACCAACATATTGAATGCTTTCGAGTGGTTTTTAATTTATCCACCCTCTTCCATTCTCAAGGAATACAAATTATTCCTCAAGAAAGTTTTATTCACTAGAGACTTTTGTAATATGCTAAGTATTTCTAAAGGAAATAATAAGGAAATTCTATTCAATTGCATAAAATAAATTCTATCTTTTACATGTATGAATTTTCTTTTTTAGCTTTTTGAACTATTTTGAATAAGAGATATTAAGTAATCATATGATTAAATTGAATGAATTTATACAAAAAGGAAGATAACTTATAGTTTTCTTCTAACATAATTACCATGAAAAAGTAAATAAGAAGGATTAGAGTTTATAGAAGTTTTCTTTCCAATATAATATCTCTTACAAGTCTTGACTTATTCTGTAGGAGGGAGAGCATCATCAAGGCACGACAAACCTAGTGGTCCACTACACACCTTCCTTATGAAAGTGGCCCTACCCTTCACAAGGGTGCAGACAAAGGACTAAGTCTAATTGCCATATGAGCTTGGCCTTTAGAACCTACACCACTCTAGTTAGTCACCTACTATATGTACCTCCCAACTAGCATGACCTTTTGACTAGGTAGTGTATCTAGATCTAGTGAATTGATAGGCACATGCAAAACATTGTGTTGACTTGGCCAAATGTTTTATATAATTTTAAAAGTACGTTGAATGTGTGTTGTCACTGTCCACCACCCTAGTAGGCTTGTTACTACACACTCAATTTATAGTACACTTGACTTGATGGACTTAACCATTATGACATGTTAACACTACATTCTACAAGACTTCATTAAATTGAGATTTTATGTAGTCAACTTGTAATTTCAACTTCTTAATAAATATTAATGCATAGTTAAGTTTTATCACACTAGCTAGTAAGTTATAATTTTAAGTTTGTCATGGTCTAACTTCTCTCCTCTATCTAGGATTACTTCCCAACCCTCTAGATGGAGAATTTACACATAGGGTTGCTCAAGAGTTACTACTCTTAGTTCATGATTCATATTATTCAATCTCATTATTTAATAATATATGCAAGTGGATGTTGTTGTTCACCAAAAGTGATAACCCAAGACACCTGTAAATCTATCTATGAGATAGCCAATCTCAATCAATGAAACACCTCAGGGCTTGGACAACATAAGATAGGATCCTAATGATCCTCCTGCACTTCAGGTTCTGCTAGACCTAGGGGGGGACACCCTTTTGATGCATTAAATACAATAATTACAGACACATAACTGCATCAACACTAAGCAGATAAATCATTTCACAAGCTCAATAGATTAAGAAACATTACAAATTGGCTAGATCTGTACAAACAATAGGATGAAACAGAGCTTGGAAAGAATGGAACACAAACACCCCTAAACATGAAGGGAAATTAGATTTGTCGTTTAAAATATATATCTGAAAACATCCCCAAACTTGCAAGACCAGTGCCTTGTTCATTGGGCAACAGAGTCACAGACAAAACTGCAAATATGAATCATAGATGCAAGCTTATTTTCCTTAAACAAAATATTCATGCACCAATACCTTATATTAATGCACTATTTGATTCATTCACAAATTTATCAAATCTGGATACACATTTCATCATTCATGACTGACTACAGAATTTAAAACCTTCCTTGAAGGATACCTATAAACAGTCACACAATTTCCTTAAAATTGACAAATCTTCATCCTCCTTGAGGATTCAATTTATGATAATGAAATGCATACTTAGAGAAAATAGTGTGAGGAATTTATTCATGCCTGACACAAGCCAGACCTGCAACTAAAATCACATTTACAACAATGCACTGCAATCTCTGTACCCTGAAACCAAACAGAAGCATTCACAAATCTGGGTCATGATATTCAGAAAGTGGAAGCCATCAAATCTGGAGCATTTTCCAAATTTCTAGAACCCTTACAACTGAGAAGAATTCAGAATAAAAAGAGGAGGGAAGAAAATCAAATCTGCAACTGAATTGCCAAGTGTCTCCTCTCTAACTAAATTTTGTTCCCATGGAAACTACCTCCAAAATATCCCACATTTATCAAAATTAACCTCATAATCAGATTCCTCACTCCGAGAGCTTTCCAGCGATATATAATACTTTATATTTTGGCCAAAATTTAGACCCTGGGCGAATTAATTCCGATTTGTGCTCAGTCATTTAAATATTTCGAATTTTAATATAGTCAGAACTATATTATTTATTCATTTTAATTTTGATTTTTGCCTCCATTTGTGCTCTGACGCCTTGCCACATGGCGGCCTCTGATTGGTCGATGGGGTTGATCGGACGCCACCTGGGATGACACCTCATCACCGCCACGTCATCTACTTCGTCACTGCTACTTGGCTGCCACGTCATCTGCTTCGTCACTGCCACTTGGCTACCACATCATCGCCACTAGGTTGCCACTTGTGCGCCAACTGTGTGCCACCTCACCGGGACCCACCTGCTAGACTGCCACCTATCACGACACGTGGACGACTCTTGTTCACTTTCACTATTTCGCAAGGTGTAACTCGCGTGCATCTTCCTTTCGTGAAATAGCACGCACCGTCGATCCATCTCGAACTTGCTCACTCGTTAACTTGACATTTCTCTAAAAAATTTTGCCTGTCTGCCTCGAGAAGCATGCCTGTGTGGGGTCCACCTAGTCACCATCCAGTCAACTCCTCTGTCACCTCGGGAAGCTTGCTCACGCGTGGGCCCGCCCTGGGCGCCCATAGGCACCATCTGTCAAAAGCCTTTATGGCTTAGACATATTACTATAGTGCGTTTTTGTTTATAAACATCAAAAAAGTCCACTTCCCAACCAATGTGGGATAATGCATTATGCCTGGGACTGCGATTTTGGAGCTTTTCTCTGAGTTTTTAATGGCGCTGCCCATTCATTTTGTGTGGGATTTTAATACCCCCTTCCATTTTATTTACTTGGATGATTTCATGGTCCACATGAGGGAGGAGACTGGTGTTACCTTGTTTGCATTATGCTTTAAAAACATTTTAAAAAAACCAAAAATTTCTCCTAGCTACAACACACGACAGAGAGGATTGGCACATGTTTTAAAATCTTTCAAACTTACAACACCATAACATGTGCCACGCAAAAGGAGGGTACTGCTGTAGATTGCATTTGTTTGAAAGTTTAAATTGCACTCCCAGCCATCACACACAGCAAGGAGAATGCTGTGAAGGATGGAGAATTTGGCTTTTGCTTGGAATTTCACCATGGGGCTGCTGTATGTGGGAGGAAGGGAAGCCATTCAAGTGTTGCATTTTAATAAACTTCAAAGCTGCCCTCTCCAACACTTCCAAATGTGTTTGCTTGAAAGTTAAAATAGCCTCCAAACTCCACAGTAGAGGGGGGAATTTGGCATTGGAGTTTTTCATATGCCATGTGAGGAAGGGAATAGTTTGGTTGGAGCTGCTGTCTGTTTGCACTTGAAGACCAATGCCACTGCTGCTATTTACAAACTCCAATGCTTAACCACTTGGTTTCAACACTACCTGTGTGCATTTTCTTGAAAATTTTAATTGCTGCTCATACATGGAAGGATTGGCTGGCGATTGAACTTGCTGCCACATTAACTTTGAAATTTGCTTAAAACCTCCTTTCAACACCACACATAGGAGGACATTGGCATGGTTACTAATTTGCATTGGATTGGAAGTTGTACTCTTTCACTTGCCACGCAAAGAAAGGATTATTGGCTGCCTTGTAAATTTGGAATTACACCTACCAACATTTGCATTGAAAACTTATAATGCCTCATTTGTTAACTACCAATTTGTAATTTGGTTTAATAAATGTGCCTTTGTATTTCGACTGCACAGGAGATGGATTTTATCATCATCACTCTTATAACATGTTTCAAAATCAAAATCCAAATTTAGATACTCTAAAAATCTCTCAGTGAACAAAGTCGCCAATAAAAATAATAAGGCACAGGCATGATCCAGGTCAGGCCCCAAAGTGGGTCCGACTAAAATTTTTTTTGTTTTCATGCAAATGACCCCTGGAATGCTTCACGGACCTCAAACATACCTCCAGAAATGATCGGCATCATTTTTGGATCATTAATCCACATTTTACAACCTTTAGGCAATTACGCCACAATTTTCGCATTTAATCACGAAGACCTAATTTTCAAACCTGTCAAAACACCTTTCTGGAGCTCGCCATCTGACAAGAATGTATTTTGATATACAAGGATGACATCTACCAAACGGTTTCTCAAGATGAGTCCTGAGCGAAGAGATATTAATTTCTGAAAACTGCCAACTGGCTTTGTTGACACCGCGGACCTGATGAAGTCAATGTTCTGGCAACACATGATGCCTTTCTCAAAAATATCAAACAACCTCCGTAGGTCCTCAAATTTGGAACATAGGTACCTTAAAGTACATATTAAATCTTTGAATTCTCAGTTCGATCACCAGACTGACAGGATGCAAATGGCGCGCTCACCAAAACAGCTACATTAACTAATATAACACTGGAGTGCAGATAACTAAATTTGATGGCAAAATGAGCTCTTTTGAAAACCGATCAAACGGATTGGTAGAGCCTTGAAATTTGAAATGTAGCTCACCATTTATACCAACATTAGCCTGGAACAAACATTCTGACATGACGCTCACTAGGACATTTTTACACTTGTGCAAACATCCCAAACTACAAACGGATTGAGCTTTGAAAACTGAGCAAACGGATTCATAAGGACTTGAAATTTTGCATGTTGACTCACATTTATGCGTAAAATTCAATCCATTTTGAAATTCTTCATGATAATAAACATGACAAAAGATATAAACACCCAAAGTAGGCTACTTAATAAAATTTGCACTTGTGCCTAGAATGCACTTTCAGTTCACCCCTCGAAATGGGTACCTAGTAAACTTATCCAAATTGAATTCTGAAAGTTGCACATCACTGCATAGGCCAAATGAAATGTGTGGGACATGAATCCCGATCCTTACCCTCTGAAAATCAACCGGCTTCATTTTACCCCCTTGCTAACTAGACCATTCAAACTGACTTATTTTAATTATTTGGAAATGCAGGGCAAAATTTTGAAATGGGCCTATAAACTTGACTTAGTTTTTTAAATACTCCCAACAGTGGCTCTGACTGGGGATGGTTGATTGCAAGATCAACACAAGAATCCAAATATCTTTGGTTAAGCAGACCACCCAAAAACGGATCATTCTTCTCTCAATTCTTCTCTTCTCAAAATAGGGCTTCCTTATTCTACCCAAACAGCAGGGCATCTTATTGAAAACCACACAATAGAAAGCAAAGCGACTGTACAAAATATACAACTTATAAATGGCCCTGGGCCATCAAAATTGAAATCAATTCTTACCTCTGTCAAACACATGATTTTCATTTCCACAAACTGGAGGTAAGTTGAGATCATCATTCCAATTTGCCTGACCAAAAACACTTCCATTTCCAATCGGCTGATCACATAAAACATAATCAGCAGCATGTTCATAATCACGATATCTCTGAAAATCAAACACATGCTGAAAGGACTGATCACTAGGTGACATACGAGTGCCATACTCTTTACCATTCTTTCCTAGCTGAAATGAAAAGTGGCCTAACTCATTCTGAAAGTTGAAAACATCAGGCACATCTATATTACTAGTTTGCTCAAATGATGAACACTCCTCCACAATGATGGCTTGCAAACTAGAGAGGAAAACTTCCTCATAACATGATTGCACTTCCACTTGTTGATCACAAAAACTATCAGCATTTTGCACACATGAAAGTACATGATTTTTACTTGCCAATGGTTCATTTCCTCCTTGCAAATCTGAGAAAAACACCCCAGATCTGTCATGTCTTCTAAAAGGTAGATCCTCATAATGCATATCAAAGCTAGAATTCATATTAACATATGAACCTTCATTATCATACTTATCAACCATATATGCATTATCATTTTGTCTATCAAACATAGGAAAAGAATCAACATCATATGTATCATTTTTTACACCCTCAAAAACATCATTAGAATCAAAACATATACTGAGTGGGTATGAAAGATTGGGCACATTTTTGAATCCACATCTCTGAAAATCAGCAACTAAGAGTTCTGAAATTTGCTCACTACATAGTGAACCTCCTTCTTCATTTTCATTTTCCTTGGCTTCATCCTCTGAGCTATAAACATTGTCCCAATCTAATAAAGGTATTGGATCTGCAGTGCTCATGTCTCTATGCACATATCCTTTATCACAACAACTTGCATCTGCATCATATTCTTTATCACGCTGCTCATAATGTGTTGCTACATGTTGCAACATAGTTTCATAACTGGGGTTGCAAACATCTTGTGGATTGAAATCAACAACAAGGTGATCTACATCATTAGCATCTAAAACCTCAACGACCTCATGATTAGTTGAACAATCACTATTCTCACAAATTTCTTCTCGCTCTGAATACACATCTGAACTTTCATGATGAGAATAATCACATTCAACATCATAGGAGGTACATCCACTCAGGGGCTCATCTCCTTCATTATTTTTAATCTTGTGCATATTTTCAGATTGGTTACTTTCAATCATATCTATCCATTTTTTAATAGATTCAACACATTCTTCTCTGAAGGCAGTAGACCAATTAACTGAGTTAGGCTCATAAAGCTCTAAGAATATCTCAATTAAAATGGACTCAGGGGGTCTATTATCAGTTGAAAGCTCATTCAATGTAGCTAAAATTATTTCATAGAAGACATATGATGATTCTCCTTTACTTCTTAGCCCTACTTTCCCTTTTAACAACCAGACAAATCTCTCTTGGATCATTTGAAGACATTTTTCAATTTCTATATTAATCTCTTTCAAATTTGACAAAGGATTCTCGGATCTAGGAACTACATCTGGATCCATCAGGTTTATAGCATTCACTGAACCATTTTCATGCATCTTACTATTTTTAAAAAATCTTTTAAAACATTGCAGTCACTAATTTTCCAAATTTGCATACTACTGAAGATCATAAACACTAGATATTGCAGCAGCATAGATATGCAAATTAATCTTGAAATTCTTCTTTCCCTCTAATTCTTCTTTCCCTCTAGACTAGTGTTGTTCACTAAATGGGAAAACGACATTACACATTCTAATTTTCAGAACAAATATCTTTGCATTTGAAACCTCTGAAAATACCTGGAGATTTGCAGCTATAAACTCTTGCAGATCTAGAGATTTACTTCACCTTTAGCATGGTCTTTTACATTAGAGTCGCCACCTCTTGCACAGAGGATATTTTGAATAGCAGAACCATTCAATCACAAATTTAATTCTAATTACTCCTTTGATCTCGTTGCAACAAACACTGTTCCAGGTTGTTCAATACTGGTATGAACCACAGAGTCGCCACCCAACTAAGGAATTGGGAAAAATTCACATACAGCTGAAAGAACTTCTCACAACTTTCAACCATGCATTCACTGTTACTCCTTCATAAAGTATGATATGCCCATTTCAAAATTTTGCCCTGCATTTCCAAATGATTAAAATAAGTCAGTTTGAATGGCCTAGTTAGCAAGGGGGTAAAATGGAGCCGATTGATTTTCAGAGGGTAAGGCTCGGGATTCATGTCCCACACATTTCATTTGGCCTATGTAGTGATGTGCAACTTTCAGAATTAAGTTTGGATAAGTTTACTAGGTACCCATTTCGAGGGGTGAGTTGAAAGTGCATTCTAGGCACAAGTGCAAATTTTATTAAGTAGCCTACTTTGGGTGTTTATATCTTTTTCCATGTTTATTATCATGAAGAATTTCAAAATGGATTTAATTTTATGCATAAATGTGAGTCAACATGCGAAATTTCAAGTCCTTATGAATCCGTTTGTAGTTTCTGATGTTTGCACAAGTGTAAAAATGTCCTGGTGAGCGTCATGTCAGAATGTTTGTTCCGGGATAATGTTGGTATAAATGGTGAGCTACGTTTCAAATTTCAAGGCTCTACCAATCCGTTTTATTGGTTTTCAAAAGAGCTCATTTTGCCATCAAATTCAGTTATCCGCACTCTAGTGTTATATTAGTTAATGTAGCCGTTTTGGTGAGCACGCCATTTGCATCCTGTCAGTCTGGTGATCGAACTGAGAATTCAAAGATTTAATATGTACTTTAAGGTACCTATGTTCCAAATTTGAGGACCTACGGAGGTCGTTTGATATTTTTGAGAAAGGCATCATGTGTTGCTAGAACATTGACTTCATCAGGTCCACAGTGTCAACAAAGCCAGTTGGCCATTTTCGGAAATTAATATCTCTTCGCTCAGGACTTGTCTTGAGAAACCGTTTGGCAGATGTCATCCTTGTATATCAAAGTACATGCTTGTCAGATGGTGAGCTCCAGAAAGGTGTTTTGACAGGTTTGAAAATTAAGTCTTCACGATTAAATGCGAAAATTGTGGCGTAATTGCCTGAAGGTTGTAAAATGCGGATTAATGATCCGAAAACAATGCCGATCATTTCCGGAGGTATGTTTGAGGTCTGTGAAGCATTCTAGGGGTCAGTTGCATGAAAATGAATTTTTTTTTAGTCGGACCCACTTTGGGGCCCAACCTGGATCATGCCTGTGCCTTATTATTTTTATTGGCGACTTTGTTCACTGAGAGATTTTTAGAGTATCTAAATTTTGATTTTGATTTTGAAACATGTTATAAGAGTGATGATGATAAAATCTATCTCCTGTGCAGTCGAAATACAAAGGCACATTTATTAAACCAAATTGCAAATTGGTAGTTAACAAATGAGGCATTATAAGTTTTCAATGCAAATGTTGGTAGGTGTAATTCCAAATTTTCAAGGCAGCCAATAATCCTTTCTTTGCATGGCAAGTGAAAGAGTACAACTTCCAATCCAATGCAAATTAGTAAACATGCCAATGTCCTCCTGTGTGTGGTGTTGAAAGGAGGTTTTAAGCAAATTTCAAAGAAAATGTGGCAGCAAGTTCAATCGCTAGCCAATCCTTCCATGTATGAGCAACAAGTAAAATTTTCAAGAAAATGCACATAGGCAGTGTTGAAACCAAGTGGTTAAGCATAGGAGTTTGTAAACAACAACTATGACATTGGTCTTCAAGTGCAAACAGACAGCAGCTGCAGCTAAACTATTCCCTTCCTCACATGGCATATGAAAAACTCCAATGCCAAATTCCCCCCTCTGCTGTGGAGTTTGGAGGCTATTTTAACTTTCAAGCAAACACATTTGGAAGTGTTGGAGAGGGCAACTTTGAAGTTTATTAAAATGCAACACTTGAATGGCTTCCCTTCCTCCCACATACAACAGCCGCATGGTGAAATTCCAAGCAAAAGCCAAATTCTCCATCCTTCCCAGCATTCTCCTTGCTGTGTGTGATGGCTGGGAGTGCAATTTAAAGTTTCAAACAAATGCAATCTATAGCAGTACCCTCCTTTTGCATGGCACATGTTATGGTGTTGTAAGTTTGAAAGATTTTCAAACATGTGCCAATCCTCTCTGTCGTGTGCTGTAGCTAGGAGAAAGTTTTGTTTTTAAAAAATGTTTTTAAAGCATAATGCAAACAAGGTAACAACAGTCTCCTCCCTCATGTGGACCATGAAATCATCCAAGTAAATAAAATGGAAGGGGGTATTAAAATCCCACACAAAATGAATGGGCAGCACCATTAAAAACTCAGAGAAAAGCTCCAAAATCGCAGTCCCAAGCATAATGCATTATCCCACATTGGCTGGGAAGTGGACTTTTTTGATGTTTATAAACAAAAACACACTATAGTAATATGTCTAAGCCATAAAGGCTTTTGACAGATGGTGCCTATGGGAGCCTAGGGCGGGCCCACGCATGAGCATGCTTCCCAAGGCGATGAAGGAGTTGATTGGATGGTGACTAGGTGGACCCCACGTAGGCACGCTTCTCGAGATAGATAGGCAAAATTTTCCAAAGAAAGGTCAGGTTAACGAGTGAGCAAGTTCGAGATGGATCGACGGTGCGCGCTATTTCGTGAAAGGAAGATGCACGCAAGTTATACCCTATGAAATAGCGAAAGTGAACGAGAGTCGTCCACATGTCGTGATAGGTGACAGTCCAGCAGGCGGGTCTCGGTGAGGTGGCACATAGTTGGCGCACAGGTGGCAACCTAGTGGCGATGATGTGGCAGCCAAGTAGCAGTGATGAAGCATATGACATGGCGGTGATGAGGTGTCATCCCAGGTGGCGTCCAATTAACCCCATCGACCAATCAGAGGCCGCCACGTGGCAAGACGTCAGAGCACAAATGGAGGCAAAAATCAAAATTAAAATGAATAAATAATATAGTTCGAACTATATTAAAATTCAAAATATTTAAATGACTGAGCACAAATGGGAATTAATTCGCCTAGTGTCTAAATTTTGGCCAAAATATAAAGTATTATATATCGCCGGAAAGCTCTCGGAGTGAGGAATTTTATTATGAGGTTAATTTTGACAAATGTGGGATATTTTGGAGGGAGTTTCCACGGGAACAAAATTCAGTTAGAGAAGAGACACTTGGCAATTCAGTTGCAGATTTGATTTTCTTCCCTCCTCTTTTTATTCTGAATTCTTCTCAGTTGTAAGGGTTCCAGAAATTTGGAAAATGCTCCAGATTTGATGGCTTCCACTTTCTGAATGTCATGACCCAGATTTGTGAATGCTTCTGTTTGGTTTTAGGGTATAGAGATTGCAGTGCATTGTTGTAAATGTGATTTTAGTTCCAGGTTTTGCTTGTGTTAGGCATGAGTAAATTCCTCACAGTATTGTCTCTAAGTATGCATTTCATTATCATAAATTGAATCCTCAAGGAGGATGAAGATTTGTCAATTTTAAGGAAATTGTGTGACTGTTTATAGGTATCCTTCAAGGAAGGTTTTAAATTCTGTAGTCAGTTATGAATGATGAAATGTGTATCCAGATCTGATAAATTTGTGAATGAATCAAATAGTGCATTAATATAAGGTATTGGTGCATGAATATTTTGTTTAAGGAAAATAAGCTTGCATCTATGATTCATATTTGCAGTTCTGTTTGTGACTCTGTTGCCCAATGAACAAGGCATTGGTCTTGCAAGTTTGGGGATGTTTTCAGATATATATTTTAAATGAAAAATCTAATTTCCCTTCATGTTTAGGGGTGTTTGTGTTCCATTCTTTCCAAGCTCTGTTTTATCCTATTGTTTGTACAGATCTAGCCAATTTGTAATGTTTCTTAATCTGTTGAGCTTGTGAAATGATTTATCTGCTTAGTGTTGATGCAGTTATGTGTCTATAATTGTTGTATTTAATGCATCAAAAGGGTGTCCCCCCCTAGGTCTAGCAAAACCTGAAGTGCAGGAGGATCATTAGGATCCTATGTTATGTTGTCCAAGCCCTGAGGTGTTTCATTGATTGAGATTGGCTATCTCATAGATAGATTTACAGGTGTCTTGGGTTATCACTTTTGGTGAACAACAAAAATGGCAACTCCGCTGGGGAGTAGATGAATTGTTAAGAGCCTTTGGTTAAGAATGAATTAATTCATATAAGGTTGATATTATCCCATTCGAGTCACCACAACAAAAATGGTGACTCTGCTAGGGAATAAATGGATATAAATGCTTGATTGATATGGTTAGAGGTTGAATGTGTTCCTAGTCCTGTCAATTTCATATCCAGCCAGTCTATCCATGGTGTATGCATAGAGTGTAAATTGGTTTCATGGTGAAGAAAATGCTCCAGATTTGATGGCTTCCATTTTCTGAAGATCTTGACCCAAGTTTGTAAATGCTTCTGTTTGGTTTTAGGGTATAGAGATTGCAGTGCAGTGTTGTAAATATGGTTTTAATTGCAGGTCCTACTTGTGTCAAGCATGAGTAATTTCCCACAAGATTGTCTCTGTGATATATTTTTTCATTATTATGAATTCAATCCTCAAGGAGGATGAAATTTGTCATCTCAAGAAGATTGTATGATTGTTTGTAGGCATTCTTCAATAAAGAGTTTAAATTCTATAGTCAGTCATAAATAATGAAATATGTATCCAGATCTGATGAATTTGTGAATGAATCAAATAGTGCATTAATATAAGGTATTGATGCATGAATATCTTGTTTAAGGAAAAAAAACTTGCATCTATGATTTATATTTGTAGTTCTGTGAGTGACTCTACTGCCCAATGAACAAGGCACTAGTCTTTTACATATTTGGGAATGGTCTCAAATATACATTTTAAAAGATAAATCTATTTCCCTTTATGTTTAGGGGTTAATGTTCTATCCTTCCAAAGCTCTATTTCACCTATTATTTGTATAAGATCGAGCCCATATGTACATGTTACCTAATTTGGTGAGCTTGTGGAATGGTTTGTCTACTCATTGTTGATGCAGTCTTATGTTTGTGATTATTGTATTCAATGCATCAAAAGGGTGTCCCCCCCTAGGTCTAGCAGAACCTGAAGTGCAGGAGGATCATTAGGATCCTATGTTATGTTGTCCAAGCCCTAAGGTGTTTCATTGATTGAGATTGGCTATCTCATAGATAGATTTGTAGGTATACTTGGGTTATCACTTTTGGTGAACAACACCTCCTAATACTTACAAATTCAATGGAAAATGCTTTAACTGTAATAAATATGGTCATAGGGCAAATGAATGTAGATCTAGGAATTATTAGAATATCAATCCTCCCATCGGTCAATGCTCCAAATGCAACAAAGCTGGTCATAACTCTGAAAACTACATAATGAATGTAAGATGTTATGTTTGTGGAAGATTCGGACATTTATCAAATCAATGCAGAACACAAACCGGCATAGGTTATGGGAAAGCTATCTAGAAAAATAATGTAACTTGTTATGCATGTAACAAGATTGGTCATATTGCTAAATTTTGTAGAAGTAAAGTTACACCGGTAGACAACAAAAGTACTAGCTTGAAAGGTAAAGAAAAGGTTGAAGAGGTTAAGCAAGAATTCTCAAAGCAATGGATTAGAAAAGCTGATCTAAATATTGGGAATACTCCTCCACCGGTAGAACCAACAAATGCTCCACCGGCAGGACAATGTGATGCTCCACTGGTAGGACAGAGCAATGCTCCATCGGCACGAAGTTCTTCATCTAATTGAAGAAAATTATCTTGAGGGTTTGGAAATCTAATGGCACATGTGCTATTATTCCCTCGGTCAAAGAAAAGAAGTTGAAAATCACTCATTACCGGCAAATAAAGTTAAGCTAATACATTACCGACAAGCAATTAATGTGGTAGGTAGCGAAAAAGATTTTATAAAATAAGATTTTGGCTCCATTTCATTTCACCGTGATTTTAAACTTTCAGAGAGCGCGAAGATTTTCGAGCTAAGGCATTTCGAGCAAGAAGCAATCACACTCCAAGCAATCATTCATCCAAGACAAAAAAAGGAATTTTATCATGGCCTCCTCCTCTACAACTGAATACATAGCGAACCCTACTGTTGTGGAAGCAATTAAAAGACCTAGGCCCATATTTCAGTTGGTCCCTGAAATAGCAAAGAAAGATGATACATTAGGTGCATTCTCTCAAATCCCTAAAGGTGTTGTATATGCTAAAGACCCTAGAATGTATATTCACTGCAATATTGAAGAGCTAGGAGATGAGGAAATCAAAACCATGTACAAAACTGAGATATGTGATGATATCGGCAATATCAAAGCTGAACACAAAATCATTGAAACCCTAGGATTCACAGAAATCCTTAGTATTCTTGAATTTCCTAAGGATGTGATTAGGATTGTATTAAGCAGAGTTCATGGAGAATTTTTCTGGTTAGATACAATTCATAAGATCACTAAGCAAGCGGTAAAGGCTGTCATAGGGTTACCGGCCACCGGTAAAAGACCAGATAAAAACAAGAAAGTTTCAAATGATTTAGTCATTGACCTAACAGGTGCAACATCTGATAAAAGATCTTTAAGGGTTAATGATGTAAAGGATACAAATGTGAGATTCATAAGCATGATATTAGGTTACAAAACCACTCATGCCAATAGACTCAACTCAGTTTCAAGTTTGTGCATCAAGAGTGCTTATGACATAATAACAAATAATGCAAAAATTGACATTTGTGACTGGCTAAAGGATGAATTGATAGACAACCTTGGGAAGATAAAGAAGGATAAGAAAGGAACCTTCAGATTTGGAAATCTGTTAGTGTGTCTAGTGCTTCATTTAACAAAATAAGTTCTGGGTATAGGATATAAAGATTTCGGATATGACATACCGGTAGGAAAGCAACTGACAGAACTATTCAATACAATGGACGACAATACGGAAAACATCATTCATGATTTTTTCCAAGCACTAAAAACAAAAATGAAGAAAAGGACAAGGTTATCACAGAAGATTGTAGACAAATACAAAGATGATATATGCTTTGTTATCAAAAAGGATGAAATATGGATGGAAGCAGTCATCCCCAGGACAATCTGGGTAACAGAAATGGGCTATGAAACAGATGACCACATAGTGGAAACTTATGCCAAAGCACTTCTGGAAGCCCCCAATGAACCTAAAGAACAAATATTTGGTAGTGCTGAAACCATAGAAAGCCAAATTCAATCAAAGAAAAGAGTGAAAAAGGTTGAGGCATTTGTGAGAAAAGGATACAGACAAGCAAAAGCCATAAAGGAAGATATATTAAAGAAAACCAGTATAAATGAAGATGAGTTGGTAGACCCACAACCTGAAGCTCATCTATCACCAGTGGGTACTTCCTCAGAAGGAGATATGCCAGCAACTTTTAAAAGAGTTGTTAGGAAAAGAGATCCCTCACTGGCAACCACTCCTTCACATAGAAGGACAAGGTAGAAGCAACAAGCTGTGAGACCTCCGGTCAGAAAGGTCACACCTAAAAAGAAGTTGACCCCTAAGAAAAGGAAAAAGACAACAACTGACTTGGCACCTCTAGAAATTTTATTAAATGAGATCACAGAGGAAGGAAAACTGAAGAACATAGCGAAAATTTATGACACCCAATCGGCTGATGAGAAAGGGCAAGTTGAGGAGAGTGTAATATTACACATGGACATGTTTAAAAAGTTTTTGTTACAAGTCTTAAATGAAATTCCTGATGACTTATACCAAAGACTTGAGGCCAGAAGGCAAGGAGTAATTGAACTGGACAAGAAAATAAAAATAGAAAAACTACTTGCAGTATATCTAGTAAACTCCCCAAAAGAAATTGATGATTTGATAGCTCAGGCTAACCGGATAGTTTTTTCCACTGTACATCGGCAAATTTCACTGATGGAAGGTAGAGTTACAAAGGTTTCAGAGGAAACAGAAGATGGTTGGGACATATTTTTGGTTGAAAAAGAAAAACAAGAAGAATATAGGAATCCCAAGCCTATTAAGGTATATCAGAAGGACAAAGGGAAAGGGAAAGTTGGTGGACCTCCAAGCATAAAGATTAAAGATAATCTACCTCCACCTGTAAAAATTACAATCCCTGAAAACCAATCGGCAACTGAAAGCATGGATACAGAGGATGGCAATACAAATCCTGAAGTCATATTCACTGTAAATGTTGATACCCAAAAGATCAACATAATAGTTGATAAAGACCCAAGTGTAAAATCAGATATAGCCAAAGAGCCTTTGGTAAAAGGAAATATAGAGCAACCGGCAGTGGATACAGGGAAAAAGATGGAATCTGAAGCACAAACAGAGAAACCGACAGAGCTAAAGGCTCCAGAACAGATGCCACTGGTAAGAAATGAAGTAGGAAAACTAGTGCTAAAGGAAATGTAGACACAAACTGACCTGCCAGAGGTCAATACAAGCATGGTCACTTCCACCGATACTCAGTTTGTTGGGTCACCATCAAAGTCAACAAATTTGACTAAGGTATTACTTGAATCCATCAAGAAAATAACTGACTATAGCTCACAAGCTTACAAAGCAATAGATGATTCAATCCCATTTTTGAAAACAATAGCTCCTAATTGTAATATAGATAATAAATATTCTTTAGGACAGTTAGATACACTATGTAAATACATTTCTAGAAATATTGAGCAAATAAAGGTAGAATTTGTAAAGGACATTGTAGAAAAGGAGAAATAGAAATTCTTTGAAGAAGCAATTAAGAAGTGTAACAGAGATTTTGACACATTTCTACCGGAACTGTGTAGTTTGTTAAAAGAGTATAGAAACCTGTACAAAGACACATGCAAAACAAACTTCCTGACTATAGATGTAGACAAGAAGATAAGCAAGACACAGGAAGAGATAAACAAGCTTGTAGACAATTTTGTCAACTCACCGGATTCATTATCTATTTTTGAAGATAAGTTAGGAAATTTTGAGACAGAATTACTTAAATAGGAGAAAGAGAAAGAGACAATAATAAATAAGGCAAATTACTTGAGATCCAAATTGAGTCCAAGATTGGATTATCTAGCATCTCTATGGAAGGAAATCTTAGAGGCATTAACACCGGGAAGTAAAACACCGACAGAGCAATTGCAGCATCTCACCGACACTATGAAGAGAACTAAAACCGCAATAAAAGATAGCAAAAAGTTTATGGATAGTATAAACTTAATTTTAGGTGATCTTCTTCAGATAATAACTTCCCAACTACAAGGTTGAGGTTATGGACTGGTATAACTACAAACTCTACTAACCTTTGTCATTGATGCCAAAGGGGGAGTAGTAGGATGAGAAAATTCAAAACATAGGGATCATATGCTCAGGGGGAGTCCCTCATTTTATTTGGTCTACACATTTTGGGATATCTTTTTGAAATTTCTCATGAGTGTTGCCATCAATGTCAAAGGGGGAGATTGTTGGCATATGGACACTCCAATGAGACATTGTGTGTGATTGAAGGTTTTGTCATTGATGGAAACCTTGCAATCCTATGGCACCGGCAAGACATTCTATCGGCAAAGCATTATTCAAGCAAGATAGTGCACCGACATCAGCAAGACTACTCTACACTGGCACCAGCACTGACACAGAAGGAAAGATGTATACCGGCACAGAGGTCGACAGGATTTTTGATATGTAATATTTTGTTTATTATTGTAAGCTGACTTGGCAAATTGTAAAAGGACTCTTGTATATAAAGGAGATCATTATAGACATTTGTAGATATAGAAAAGTGAGCATAAAGAAAATTGTTAGGCAGACCTAATGTGCGAATTATAGGTCAAGGGTATATGTAAAGAACAGAGCAAGAACCGGTACTGAATCTGGCATTGAAGATGTTATTGTAATGCAGTACAAGATATTGTATTTGTATAATCCACATTGTAAGTCAGTGAGACTTTCCATTGAGCAGTGAGCTCTAGGCAATTGGCCTTCCTGCATGTGCAGGCCCCTATTGTAAGTAATATTCTCTTATTGGCCAGTAAGTGAATATTGTGGGTCACAAATCCCACCGAGGTTTTTCCCACACTAGGTTTCCTTGTTAAACATCTTGTGTTATGGTGTTCTTTTCATGTGGATGTTTTTGATTCTGTTAATTACATTAATTCTTGCATACCTGTACACTATTACTTTATGTTCTGCATGTTTTGTCTTAAGAAAATTTCATTACTGGTCAGATACTGATTCACCCCCACCTCTCAGTATCTATGGGAACCCTAACAAAGGATTATTATCGACAGATATGGAAATTTCCTATCCATTATATGGGAATTTGCCACACTGATGGCATGTTGAAGGCACTTCTTGCATTTCATGTATCCAAGGATGACCCAATGAAATATTGTATGTTAAGTCTATGTCTAAGACTTGGCACATAGTGTTCTACCTGAATAGGTAGTATTACTATTCTTTTGAATGATCTTTTTTCATCATCATAGGGTTTGATGGTGATCTTTTTGTGTGGATCAATAGATTGTTCAGAGAAGCCTAATGCACTGATAAGTTTTAAAGTACAGATATTGAGACCAGCTCCTCCATCTATTAAATGCTCTTTTTAACTCGATGTTTGTAGACTAAGAATTTAATGTGAAGGGGAGTGTTATGTGGATGACTCAAAAGAAATATTATCTTGTTCAGAAAAGGTGAGATTATGAGGCCCTGTCATATGAGCCACCATGGCTTGGAATTTATCAATGTCTAGATCTTGAGTAACATTTGTTTCAACGAGTTCTTATTCTAAGATGTCCTTATGTTTCGCAGAGAGTTTGATCAACTCAAGTATGGATATTTGAGTGGGAGTTCTTTGTAGTTGATTAGCCAAATCATATTGAGTCTTGGGGATAGTGATGGATGTTGATGTATGCCCTTTCAAGATGTATTTTTGAGCTCTGGTTGTCACATTGATTGATGCATCGTCTTGTTTGTCCTTGATTATTTTGACATTTATTTGGTTTTCATCTATCGATATGTGATTGATGGTGTTGTTGTACAGGTGATTTATACGAGATCCCCTTGTATCATTTGATGATGAAGCTCCTTCCTTGTAATTCAGAAGAGGATTTTTAAAGGTATCATGGTCACCGTTTGTTTTGAGACCATCAACCATTAAATCACCTCTATCAATCATATCCTGAATAATATTATTAAGCCTCATGCAATCATTTGTGTGATGTCCTTTTTTGCATTGAAAATCACAGAAATGCGAGTCATTCCACCAAGGTGGTTTGATCTAGGGTTCAAAGTTGTTTATGGTTGTCAATGTGATAATCTTGTTTGCCAGGAGTTCCTAAAATGCTGATTCTAAGGTTTTCCCCAATGGTGTGTAGATGCGTCTATTTGGGAAAGTGTTGGTGTTACCTCTTTGGTTTGTATTATTCCCTCGGTTAGCATTGTTTCCTTGGTTATTGTTTTTTCCTTGGGTATTGTTATTTCCTTGGGTATTGTTTTTGATGTTTGAAATTGAAGGTCCTTGATTGGTATTTTGTGGATAAGTGTTAGTGCCTTGATTAACACCTTTTTGATTTTTGTTAGATCGTGGATTACCTGATAAAGCTAATATTGGTTGTTTGGACTTCATATCATTAGCATCAACTCCTCACTCATTAACAACATTTTTGTTTCTTGTCCAAAATATGGATTTGTCTAAAGTGTTGTTATTGTTTTGATTGTTAAACGAATGAGTGTTGGATGAGTTAGTTCCTTCTTTAAAGAACTTCAATGTTCCTTTCTTGATGGAGGCTTCTTCTACTTGGATTTTGTTTTTGATTAACTTGGAAAAAGATGGTATGCATTGGAGTTTGAGTTGATAACTCATCTCACTATTTAGATTTTTGATAAACATCTCCATCTTTTCCTTTTCAGGCATGTCTCGAGGATATCTCGAAACCATACGTCTCCAATGCTGAAGAAACACCATGAATGTTTCATTGTTTTTTTGTTTGGTGTTACATAAATCCAACATGGTGATTGCATGTTAAATATTATAGGATTATTGTGTAATAAATTTGTTTACCAACTCATCAAATGATCTGATGGGAGGTGTAAGTTTAGACAACCACTCCATTGTTTGCCCTCCCAAACTTCTTGGAAACAGTCTTATTAGGTAAGTGTCATCGTGAGCGAATTCTAGGCTTATGGTACAAAATTCGTGAACATGATCGCGGGGATCACTTTTACCATAGTATTTGTCGTATTTTGGTATATCTAAATTCGGGGGAAAAGGTATCATGTTTAATCTCCTATCAAAGGGATAAGGCCAAATCTCATCCAAGGAGTATCACACGGTGGTCCCTTGTTGCATGTCCTCCATTTGCCTTTGCAACATTTGAATTTGTTGTGTAAGAGCACCCATGGGTGCATTTGTATGTTAAGGGAAAGATTCTTCCCTTTCATTAGGATTATCTCGAGTTTGGGCATGGTTGTGTTCGGGCGTGTTATTTTGTTCATGTATGAATTCTAGGTCATGCATTTCTTCTTCTCTTTGTTGGTATTGATAGGTGTAATTTCTAGACCTTGTTCTAAAAATTTATTCGTTTACATTCCTTAAGTTTTCGGTATCGAAATATTCAGGAAGTATAATTCCTTTGCTAGTTAGCATGAGCATATATTTTTCCTTGTCTGCTTCAATAAGTCTTTCCATGAGCCTTTGGAATGAGGGGTTTTCTTGAAATTCTTGGAGAAGTTCCTCAGTGATCTTTGTATCTCCCAGATTAGTATACTTGAAAGGGTTGGATAATCTATGATCCATACTTGACTCTGGTTGTGATTCCCTTTGCTTGTTTCTTTGAGAGTGAGTGACAACAGGCATTCATTTCAATTAGAGTTCCTAGTGGTATTTGGTGGATAGAATATGTTCCTCGATAAAAACTTTCAGTTACAAAGGGAGTTTCTTCTTCTTCTTCCCTCTTAGGGGTTGGTGGTTTAGGTCGAGCTTCGTTCAATGTGATATAGAACTGTGGGAATAAAGTGGGGTTGATCCTTCCTCCATGATTTAAGAGTTGGTTGAATGTTAATTTCTGAATATAGGCTCTGCTTCTTAAAGATTCTTTATCAAACTCATTTTATTTGCCTTGAATATACAATCGAATGTGACACAAGAATGCGCAATGTGATTTAAAAAGTTGGCAATTGATATAGAGAAAATTATTCCTTTTGCAAGTATCGTAGAACTAGGTTGTCTCTTTTTCAACTTAGTTTTATGATGAAGACTTATTCTTCTCAAAATATGTGGAGTGATCATACATAGATGATCAATGGTTTCCTTTGACATTGGACTGTGATACTTTGTTTGAAAAAATTAAGCTTACTTCATCAAGTAAAGGTTTAGTTAGATTCACCCCCACGAGAAAGTGTGTCAAATGATATGGATAAGAGTCTCCCGATATGGAAACTCGATTTGACAACTTAAGGATTAAACTTGGTATTTTGTTTGTGATAGGATCTGTTAGATGGTAAAACTTTGATCAATGTGATGGTACTGCCTGATTTTGGTTGGATGAAGTCTTATCTCAAGCTAGTTTAAGATTCGAAAAATTTGTTCTAAGGATGCTTGTTTGATTTTGGAATTGTTTTCTGTGATAATTTGGTTTGGATTTTGACTAATCATTTTGACAGAGGACCAAAAAGGGTACTTACAACTGGTGATAAAATTTTCCTGAAAGGCCTGGTTTACTCTCTGTTTTTCTGGGTTATTACCATGTACCAAAGCAGAGATAGGATGTGATAACTAATGGTCTAGATGCACCACAAAAAATTCTCTATGTGCTAAGCTGCCTCTTCTATGCGCTGACTGAGATTTGTTTGAAACTATTGTGACTGAAAGATTACATGCTAATATGTTCTTGAAAAATGCTACTGTAAAAGTTGAAAGCACTAAAGTATGTCTCCTATGTGCTAAGCTGATGTGCAAATGCGCTAAACTAGTATCACAAAGTGCTACTAAATTTTTTCTTAATCTCAAACTGGTTATACGCTAAAGCGAAGGCTGAGAGCACTAATTTTTGGTGCAGATGTTCTAGAGAATGATTAATACGCACTAGGTAGTTTCTCCTATGTGCTAAGATGCCCTGATTTCTTTTTTTTCTGCCATTTTGGGATTTTAACTTGTGCTTTTGATGGATGATTTTCTGAAAAATAAGTTGCAAACACGACACACAAATGAGATAACAAATTTTGCCTATGCTAGAAAAATAGTGTATGTTTAGTGAGGATGTGTTCAAATCCTTGATGTTTTCATAGGCTTAGATAACAAGTAAGACAAATTAGACAGACTCTTTATTCAAGTGTCATCAATAATATCATAGCCCACTAGTCTTGATACTCCGTCAGCTCAAGAAGCCTTGTCAACCCTTAGGGGGCACCCATTTTTTTGTCTTTTGCTAGAAATTAACTCAAAGTGAATTGCTTCACAATTGAGTAGTTATCTTGGGAGATATATGGTGAGTGATCTTGGGGGCAGATTCTTCCCCACCCTTGCACTATGATATTGAAGATGTTTGGATAATGAATCGACTCAAAGTTTCTAGTTCTAAGGTTCTAAATCAGGCTTCTGTTTGGTCTTCAGTGATAAAATCCCTCGGGAGGCTTCCCAACCTTTACAACAAAGGCTTTACGTATATTAAAGATACTAGGGGAAGGCTAATCGCTGAGACAAAGCATTTAAGGGTACTTTTCTCAGCCTCCACGTTTGATCATAGTGGGTTGGAACACTTAGCGATAAAGCCATTTCCCACTTAGGTCATTCCCCTCTCACTGACCATTTAAATGGCGCTCTAAGAGCAACTCGGGAAGGAAGGCCTGCTAAAGGATTTAAATGCTTGAAATGAAGAAAACACAAGAGTGGTTTGGCTTTTTGGTCACCTAATTAAGGGAAGAGCATATACATTCCACTTTCAAGACAAGGCACCCAAGTGTTCTTTATAACCTTCAAGTCAATGATTTTCTAATTTGTACTTGGAGATTTTGCTCCAAAAAAGCATGGTGTTATTTTTACCCCTTTATAGCAATGATTTTCTATCTAAGTAAAAGAAATCCTGGTCAACAAATGAAATTTTGATATTGGTCAACAAAAGGGAAGTTGCGAAATGAAAAATTTCCTTTGCTTTGCACAAAATAAATATGAAGTTCTTTTTATCCCTTTGTAAAGAAAATAAAAAATGGATCCTTTTATGCAACAAAGGAAGGTGAGGTTCTTTTCAAGAAAAACCAAATAAAAATGAGGTTGTTCTTTTTACTCCTTTGTAAAACTTTGAAAGTTTGTTGTCCTTTTTAAAGCAACACCAAATGAGTTTTAGGATCACCTTTTCCATTGTATTTCTCAAAATGAAGCATGTAAATATGTCATGGAATGAGATTCTTAGAATTGAAAAGGAAAGAGGGCTACTTGGGAAATACAATAGGAGAGTAGATTAGAATTGGGTTTACTTCTACTCACAACTAAACTCATCAATGCAAAGTTCACTTCTTTTTTTTCTTGTCTGAACTTGAACCTATTTGGACATGCTTTGAAGAATGGTTCTCCAAATTTTCTAAGATGAACAAATAATTCTCCTCGTAGCTCATCTTATTTCTAAGAAGACTCTTCTATCTCATTATTTCATTGTGAGATCAATCTATGTGAGGTGGAAAAATCTTCCTTATGAATTGAGTGGTTGGGTGGGATGGATGGAGTAAATGGAATGCCATAGTCTAATCTATGAATAAATTGGTCTTATTGTATACATGACATGAATCACTCAGTTTGAATATAGATATAGGGAAAGCAAAGTCAAAAGATGAATCTTAACATACGACATCTTGACTTTTATAAATATTATGTGATTCGAGACCCATAAGATGATAAAATTTTGAGTTAATGTTGATGGTTTATAACCACTCCATACCTCATTTAGTGTATTATCCTATAATATCTTGGTGGGAGATCTATTGAGCAAATGCATAGATGTTCACACTACTTCTTCCCAAAATGATCCTCTAACTTGGTTGTGGAAAGTGTGGACCAAGCCATATTCATGATAGTCTAATTGAAATTCTCTATAGTTCTATTTTGTTGAGGTGAATAGGAGGAAGTTAGATGTTATTTGATGCCATGACACTTCAAGAATTAGCCATATTCATGATAGTCTAATTGAAATTTTCTACAATTCTATTTTGTTGAGTTGGATAGAGGGAAGTCAGATGTGATTTGATGCCATGACAATTCAAGAACTCCAAAAACTCCTAAGGTAAAATCTCCTCTCAATGTAAGGTGGAAGTCTTGAAAGAATGGAAATGTTTTACTCTTCTTTATATGAAAATACACCTAGGTTTTGTGAGACAAGTCATACATGAACAACTATAAGTAATTGTTCCCTTGAAAGGAAGTAGGAAGTGGTATGCACAAATCAATATGTACAACCTCAAGATGCTCCCTGACGTGGAAGGTGCTCAACTCAAATAGATCTTGATGTTTTCTTACAATAACTCTATAATATATAGGCAAGGAATCTAAAAGATGAAGAAAATAGATTATTATCTCCTTGGAACTTAGCTAATGGGGGAAGAGGGAAGACAAAATTCCATATATAGAATGCTAAAAATTAGTGGGATTGATTGTAGAGGTTTAAAGAAAAATTGAAAACAAAGAGACTACATGGAGTGCACGTAGTCAATTATTAATAAAATATCTAGCAATGATCATGCCATCTTGTGAGATGAAATAAGATTTGATCATAGTTGATTTAAAAGTTAACCTTAATCTCGTCATTCAATAACTAAAAGATAGACAAGAGATATGTTGCCAAACCTAGAACATAGAGCTCCTTAGTGAGAGAATAGCTTCGTGTCTCAAGAGGAATGGTGATAGTATAAAATGCTTGTACAAAAACCTCATTATCATTTTCCATCCAAATTATATCTCTATTAGGTTGAGTAGTAAGATTATCAAACAACTCTTTATTACTAGTCATATGTTCACTTACACTAGAGCCAATCAACCAAACATCTCTTGAGAGCTTGGAGGTTTGACAGGAAGAAAAACCCCATTCTAATTGATACCACAATGTGTTGCATCTGGTATATCCTCATCAGATGCCTCATTAGATACATCATCTTGGTGGGTTGTACCTTGATTACAAGAATTAAATTGGGGTAAGACCGATATACCAACAAGGATAAGTGTCATGCGTATTGGTATGATAGATGTGGCACCGTTAATTATCCTTTAGAGGATTTTATTGCTATTGTGACAATTTTGTAAGGGTCTCTTTTGAGACTTTTAATTGCACTATTGTCTCAAAACTAGTTCTATGTCTTTAAAGTCATGTAAAGACTAGATGACTTATTATTGTGAAAGAAAATTCACTAGTTCTTCAAATAATGCCTACTTAGTGATTCAATGTTGTGATAAAATTCTTGAACTAAGGAGAAAGAGCTCTCAAAATGATCAAGATTGTAATGGGGTGAAGTAGGGTTCACTAGTTTATGCATGTAAAATATTAATTAACCTATTTCACAATGATTACAATTAGAAGGAGAATGAATTCAATAGGGTCAACCTTAAAATTATTAACAAAGGATTGGGCACAAGGTAAATTTACTACTCCTTGATTGAGTTGAAAATGAGAAATTGGAATGATGTGAATTGAATGTGAGAGTTAGGGCTAGAAGGTGAAAAGCTAACAATTGATAACATAAAAAATTGAATGCATAATTGATAATCACAAAACCAACCTAAATCTAGAAAGGGGATGCAAAGAGGAATTTATATCTAAAATCTAGGATAAAAAATGTGGACAATGGTCCTTGGGGCATCCTTGTTCAACTGGTCAAATTTTTAGTACTGAACTAGATGTAAAACCTTGAGGCCATATTCCTTCTTCCTTCCATACCTAAACCTGAGTTTGGAGGAAAATGACATCCCAAATGCTCTTCTCTAGAGGATTCTTAAAGAATTTGGAAAGATCATCCATATCAAAGTCTTGAGCACTTTCTTGTTTTTGGTCTCTATCGAAAGCATGTAGTTGAACCTAAATATGCATATAAAATGAGAAAAATGATGTTTGGGGCTATATAAGGAGTTTTCCTTACTAAAACCTTATGTTGGGACTCAACTCTATAATGATGATGACTTGGAATAGAAATTTGAATTGAGATTATTGAATGTAAATACTTGATTGAAATGATTATACCTTCAATTGAGGATGCAATTCTCTTACAATAAGTCCTTCAAGTGTTGATGCAATAACATGATAAATCATTATAAAATAAAATAATAATTGAAACATAATAGAAAACACCTTGACGTAGCTTGCTTCTCCTTAGACTCAAATTTTCTTTTTAAGAATAATTTCTCTTGGAAGTAAAGAATGAGATGATAATGTGATGATGAAATGAATTAGGAGGGATGCCTTTTTTTTTGGGTCTCATAGTTAAATCACCTTTTGGCTGACTTAGAATTATCATATTTTTGCATTGAGGATAGTTACAGAAAAGACCAAAATATTATCCTCTTGAAATTTTGGCCAAAAAAGCATCAAAAAATGATGCTTGAGGTGCCCTTGTCTCGATAAATTAGGTGCAAAATTTTACGATCACGAGATAATAGGGCCTTGATTCCAAAAATATAATTTATATGGAATGTAAGAATGTTTAGATGCAGTAAAAGGTTTAATGAACTTTGAAATGACCTAGGACCCATATAAGCCTGAAAAGAAATAAGATAAAGGGCACACCTAAAATAAGGGCCTACATAATAAAGTGTTGATGTATTAGGACTCATAATATTGAATTAAATATTATTTTAATACGAGAAAGGTCCAATAATACATAGCGGAATGGGAAATACTAAAATGAGTGCTTGGATAGTGTGAATTGGACATCGTAATCAAAGGAGTATATTTTATGATACTATAAGGACAACCAATTTTTTCCTCCACCTTCTCTCCCAGTGTGACAAACTCTACGTAGTGCTTGGACACATGACCCAAGAATTCCTTAACTTTCTCTCAAACTTTCATATTGAGTGTATGAAACTTGGATTGGAGATGAAGGATCTTGGTCCATGGTTCTTCACCTCATAGATGGTGGAGAGGATATCATAGAGATCCTTTGATATTGTTGCATCTTTAACATTTTTGGAGATGCTAAGTGTGATCAACATCAAGGCTTTGACATTAGCCTTGTCAAAGTTATTCTATTCATCTGCATCATTCGAATGTTGTATTATGCCAATAACAATCTTCCATAGCTCTTCAAAGTGGAGAATCATGCACATATTTATCTTCCACATGGCATAATTTTACCCTTTTGAGAGTTGTACATAGGAAATAAGCAAAAGCAACTTGGGAGAAGACATGATAACACCAAAATAAAATTGCCATTCTAGGGAGCATCTAACAGGGCATAGTCAAAATTGGTGCTCTCATGGATTGCATTTAGTGCTCCATGATTATTGATGACACTATTGACACAAACTAAATTTTGTGTTAGTGGCATGAAGTGGTATTGATTAATGTGATATATGGGCGATGACGAGCCCATCTTTCATTTCTAGCCATGAGAAAATCTTGCGGTAGTTGTCGAGGCTAAGACAAGTTTTTGGGTAAATTTTTAAAAGAAAATATTGGTTGTGATTAAAATTTTGTCTTTAAGTGTACGCCAAGGAATTTTTCTACTATGAAGTTTATTTTTTTCCTCTACACAGCTTGGTATGCATTCTCTCTACATAAATACCTATTCCATTCTATAAAGATGATATGTGGATAATTCATCAAGGTGGCATGTAAGAAGTGAAGTTGACAACAAGTGGTGTGTTTTGTTCTTGCTAGAATTCTCTTCTATTTGATTTCTTGTTTGTAAGTAGTAATAGAAGATGTACGGGAAAAATTTGTTTTGATGATTGTTTGAATAAATAGATAAGGAAGTAGAAGATGCCAGTAGTGTTGTCCACAATCATGAAGAGCAAATACAGTAGGTAAGAAACTCCCAAACAATGTATTATTCTAGCATGTAGCATAATTTATGATTGGATATGAACCTACACACATGAAAAGGGAAAAAATGGTTGCGTTGTATAGGGGCTTGCTTGAGTCAAACCTTATGTTTCTATTGACACCTTTACTATAGCAATGATTGATGAAAAGAGAGCTTGTCCTTAGAGAGGAAAAAGTTTGAAACCTTAATAGAAATGCTTGAAATGATAAATGTTACATTTGATATAAAACCATTGTCTTTAAGTCTTATATAAATCTTGATATTACTTGTTTGATGTTAATGTAGGTCTTTATCATAGAGGAACACATAAAACTTGATCATGATTGTTGAAGCTTGATTACTTGATTGCAGACTTGTATTGAATTAATGCTTGATTGAATGCTCATAGAATGATAATCCTAAGACTTAGAGTTCAAATGAGAGAGGGAGTTGCATTTAATTGCAAGTTACATCTTTTTCAGATTTAATTTTCGAGGGAGGCCAACATCGGAAGCACTTTCCTACTACTTACAAAGACAACTATTGTAATTTCAAATTTGGGGCCAAACTAACACAACAAAGGTGCTAGGAACCCTAGTCCACCAAGATAAGGGCGCTAAATGCCCTAGTCCCATCAGTTTAGGCTAGAACAAAGATTGTTGAGTATGAGATTGCATTGAGCTTCTAGAAACAATTTTGAAGTTAAGCAGAATCAAATATGAATCAAGTACACTATGCATAACCACCAAAGTGAGTCCAAATTGAGTGTGAAAGACGTATACAATTTTCTACACCACAAAAGTTTTGGGTGCCTTTCAAAACTCATTTTACTTATTTTACTTCTAATCAATACCATACAATGATTGAAAGGAGAGATAAAATTTACCTATATTTGCATTTAAATTTTAGAACATAAGATAACGTTTCTACAATTTCTCCTCAATGTGAATCTGATCTATGGTCTAAAATAAAAATAAAAAGAACTTTAAATAAATATTAATCTTAAAAATAAACAATAACAAAAATAGAAATGCATTGTATACCTATATCAACTCAATAAATAATATGTATACATTATTATTAAAAAACAAAAACTATAATATGTCCAAAATGATATAAAAATATAAGCTATTTGGTCCATCATATATATATAAATAATAAATGCCATGCTAACCAGGTCAAAATAAAAGCATATAAAACTGTCTTCATGAGATTCACCCGCAGAAAAGAGTTGCCTTGTACACGCTGGGGATACATATTGAAATAATCTAGCATATAAAACAGACTCAGTCAAAAAATGGAAAATGATAGTATCCAAGTCAAACACTCCTATATTTAAAGAGTAATTGTCAAAGAAGAAAACGAATATATCACCTCAAAGGGAGAAGCATCTTGACTAATTCCAAAACACAAAACTAAATAAACTAAATAAACACAAAACTAAATAAACTTCTTTTTGTAGTAGTTCATTTTTAATAAAATTTGACTTATATGGCAATGGTAAATAAGACTTCGAAGAGCATAAAGAGTTCATACCTGATTGTCAGGATCAAAAGAGCAAAAGAATCTACCTTTTTAACAAATGGTGAACGAGACTGAAGATTATAAAGCACGAATCTTTCTTATATTGCATGTCTGACAAGAAACGTCACAGCAATAATGGCAAACGACCATCCATATCCCTAAATTTTATGACAATTATATTAAATTAGACAGTCAAAGTTCTAAGCATTGGTTATTCAAAACCAAACACCCTAAAACGTGTCCCTTATTTAGTCAAACATAAAATCAAAATTGACTTTTGCTTCACGAGGGAAACAACTTTACAGATCACAACGTTTCTGAATTCAATGTGAGGAAACTGTAGTTCTTCTATATAAATCTACACAGGTGCTCATGCATTGCTGTATGATTCACAGTGTAAGCATTTTTGTTACAGTAACATATCTTTCCTTTCAGTGAAATATATATCAGATTCTATGGAGAACTTAAGGGAACCCCTCAATGGTAATGAAGAATATTTGTATGAGAATGTCCATGACATTGTGATTGTAGGAGGAGGAGTTGCAGGCCTTGCCACAGCCCTTGCCCTGCATAGGTAAATCTCTTGTTTTCTCATTTTTAGGTTTAACTGATTGTAATTGGGTGCTAAAAATGAATGTGATTGTGGATATTGAAATTAGGGTTCCTTATATTATGTAGATGTATGGACTGACATGTTTAGTGGAACATCCAGGTTGGGTGTAAAGAGCCTAGTACTTGAGAAGGCCAGTAACCTTAGAACTAGTGGGGCTGCCTTCGTTATGTGGGCAAATGCATGGAAAGCTCTTGATGCTCTTGGTGTTGCAGACTCACTTCGCCCAAACTATCGTCAACTTGATGGGTATTTTTCTTTTTCAAAATATCACTTTGATGGATAACCTGTCTTTTTTTCTAGATTTAAACTATGTTGTAAGATCTAAATCTGTGTCCTTTTTTTCAGATTTGAACTATGTTGTAAGATCAAAATGATGGGTATTTTGTTTATTCTAGATATCGATTTGATGGACAATCTGTATCTTTTTGTAGATTTACATTATGTTGTAAGATTTTTTTGGGGTTTGTAATAAGGCACTTACTTTTACTTGCAAGATAAAATGTTGATCTTTCGATGGATAGTGGCAAATGTGATTGTTTATGTTATTATTATAGGAGGGAGGTTTTAACATAAATTATTTTCTTTGTTTTGCAGAATTCGTGGCTCGTCAAATTGTACTGGGATGAAAAAGGCAGTTCAACTCATAAAGAAGACTAAAGGGTGATTACAATGAAACACAAAGTACTTATTTTATTATATTTCTCGCACGCACAGAGTAATCTAATAAGTTTGATACCTGTCATTCGAGGTTGATTTCGTAATTGTTGAATTAATTGTTTGATAAGATATTGTGCACAGTGATTGAGAAGGAAAGACTTGTTTGATAAGGTATTGTGAAATGTGATTGAAAAGGAAAGAAACTGAATAGTTTCAGAGATATTAATTCTTATTGATCTATTTATAGTAAATTATATTTCTTATAAAATAAATTTGAAGTTTTGGTTTTTATTTTTTATTATATTTATTTTTCATTGAATTATTAATTTTTTTTTTTTTCAATATTGAATATGGTTTAGACATATGATATATTTTTTAGTATTAAAATATAAAATGTTTAAAAAGTCTTTATGTCAAACTCATTTTTTCTTCTTTCATAATAGATTCTAGAATCCTTTCTTTAGTATCTATTTTAAGATATCTTTATGTTTACTGTTCAATTTTATTTAATTTTAATTTGATATATGATCAAGGAACAATAATACAAAGTTAGTCACATAAATTTTGAATATGAATTTTACTAATAGATAATCTAATTTGTATTTCAGTGGATTAACTACGATGATGGAATCGAGATGTATAGAAAGAATCAAGCTCATAGAAACACTTGCTAAAGAATTGCCTAAGGGGACTATTAGATTCAGTTCCAAAGTTGTTTTAATAAATAAGAAGAACCCATCTTCTTTAACCTCACTAAAACTTGAAGATGGACAATCTATTACAACAAAGGTAAATATTCCTCATTTATTTTTGCACAAATCATTTTTAAATATTATTTTATTTAATAATTGAAAAATCCATTTTATTAACAAAATTAGATATTTATTATTCAATTGACATCAATTTCTTAACCATCTATATTAATTAATCATGATTATTTTTATGTACGTATTCCCTCTAGATATTAATAGGTTGTGATGGAGTTTACTCAGTAGTTGGGAGTTTCATGGGTATACCACCAGCAAAGTCTTCAGGACGTATTGCTATTCGAGGCATGGTGACATATGCAGAGAGTCACCAGTTGGAAAAATTCCATTCACAAGTTTGGGATAGATGATTAAGAGCAGGATTCATTCCTTGCACAGACAAACAAGTTTATTGGTTTTTAACAAGAAGATCACAACTTCAAGGTACAATTCTTATCTATAATTGTTGATCCGTTAAAAAGGTTAACCTTAATTTTATTTTTATCAAATTTTTCTTTTCTTTCAATTATTTGGATAAATCATAGAAAATGTGGCTTGACCTAATATAAAGTTAAGTATAAATGTAGCTAATAAAATAATTTCATGTCTAGGGATGAATCTAGAAAAAGTGCATGGGTACAATGATAGAACCCATCAATAACTTTCTAATGCCACAAAAATCATGAAAATTAGATGCTACGGAAAAAAATTATAAGGTTAGAGGTCGAACAATGAAGGTAATATATATGGAGATATACAATTGGAGCAATTGTATAATATCCAAAATTGTCATAATCACTAACAAACTAAGTAGTAAAGAATGTAATATTGAGAATTTACACTAATATAAACTATATAGAAGTAATGCAAGTGGAAGAATATTCCTCTAGATATGCTAAACTTGTACTAATAGAATTAGTAGTTCATTGATGTAGACACCTATATAGATTGTATAGACCGTATGTCCAAGTACATATATGTACAGATTCATATAGATAGAATACTAAGATAGATTTCTTCAGTTTCCTTGAGTAATAATGATGAAAATTTAAGATTTGGTAGGAATTCCTATAGTTTTTGGGCCTTTTGCACCTTTTGTATGTAGTGGTAGGTTTTTTTTGGCCAATCTAATCCAAAAAATTAGCTACTATTAAGATTTTGTAACCTCCTCTAATTTGAAACCCTTGTAACTTTATGTTGAAAAGTGTCAAATTTAGACAAAATGAAAGTCAATATGAAATTTCTTAATTATCTGGGGCTCAATTGTAAGTTCAAATATCCTCCAAAACATGCAAAAAAATAACCTATAATGAAATGTCTCATTTGGGAATAGCTTTGTAGTAAGATCTAATAAGGGCTTTGCATGGAAATGGATCATATACCATATAGAAGTATAGACTCTAAGATCATCTATAAAAATAAAGATGTATTCTATAAGAGAGTATGCAAGATAATGATCTTGCTTGAATATTGAGCTATAAGTTATAAGAAATGTTCTAATTAGATAAAGTAGGAGAGGGACCAAACCCTTACATAAAAGCCAAATGAAAGAAGAAGGGGGTCTGACAAGATATGCAAAAACCTAACATTAAGGACAAGCAAACACAACAAAAACCAAAACCAAAACTAAATAGAAATAAAAAGAAAAACAACACTACACCGAAACCTAGCAAAACCCAAAAACAACCCCTAGAAGACACAAACAAATTATCTACAAACTAGGGGCTTTAACAACTTGCCAATCTTGGATAATATCCTCTCGTTTACCTCAAAATGAGTCTCTTGATTTTATCCTTTGTAGGAGTAATAGTAGGGGAGTCAAAATTAGCATTAATAGTTTTACCAGATAGCTCCTAGATATCACCAACAATAACAACCTCCAAGGGCCTCTTCCTCTTAGCATCTCTATACTCAAGCTCTTTCTAGAGGACCTAGATTGAAGTTGACATCTTGTTTTCCATATCCCTACTAAAAGTGACAATATCTTCTAATTTTCTTTCAACACATCTTGATTGCCTTGGATAGAAGATATAACCCTCTCCATATTATTCCTTTCTTTCTCCAAGGCCACCTTAGTGCTTAAGACCTTAAACTATGCACCTAGAGTTTCCAATCTATTGATTCTCTCAATTGAATCATTTATTGCAGCTTAAATTCTATCATCCTTATCATCCATGGACCCACCCCCCTCCCTCACATTCGTCTAAGCTAGAGCCTCCGATCTATTGATTTTCATTTTAGCAGTGTGAAGTTGGGCCAAAAGTCATCTAATAATCTCATTCTTCTTGTTTTAGGTGTTGTAAAATTCATTAAATTTATTCACCACCTCCACCAAATGTAGTTTACCAAGGTAAGAAATAGTGGAGGGTGGAGTGGAACCCAGGGTCCACAATGAAGGATTAGGGGCAAACTTAGATGCATTAGAGAGGGAGTCTTTTTGTGTCCATTCAAAGTCGGTAGTCCAAGAAGAAGAATAGTAATTGAAGATGACCTCCTGGTTCACAAGACCACCCACATTACTTTCTTTCTAAGGCTGAACATGAGAATCAATGTTCTTCATTTTGGTGGTATGTTGGAGATTGACATTAGTAGAGAATGATTTAGAGTAAGTAACCTTATAAATACTAGAGGTACCTCTACACTTAGTCTCTGGGAAATTCAATAACTCCACAAATAGCATAGGGTTCAAATGAGGACTAGTAAGGTTCATTTGAGGCCATTATCAGGGGACAAAGACAAATGAAAGTTGTATAGTTTAAGTATTATCCCTTGGTGAAGGGATAACACATCCATCAAATTAGTCACACTAATCAATTGAGACAAACAAGAAAATCCAGAATGAGAAGTTCATCTTAACACCATACCTAAAGTGATTCATTATAGGAAAAGGTTGAGAATGGAACCTTTTGTACCTACCATCTAGAGTAACATACTTTAGTATAAAAACAACATCCTTCCATTCACCTAGGAGATCTTCTCCTTTGAAACCACTTTGCAGCTAAGATATTCTCTCATCACCCACCAAAAAATCTCTTAAAGTCCTCCTTGGAATTCCCTTTGGGTTCTTTATGGAATGCCTCCCCTTCGAACAAGACCCTAGTCGAAGCCACAATGAGTTTCATAAAAATAGTGAAAGACACCCCCAATAGAAACCTTCCCTTCATTCCAAGAATGGGAAAATTAATGAAGACAAAGGGGTCATGGCCTTTCATAGACTCAATGTAGGAGGTAAAATAACCTCTCCATCATGCAGGCCAAAGTACCTCATCTTTTTTAAGGGACTCATAATTATCAGTCTTAGTCTAAATTAAATCTCTCCTCTAGTAGGCCAAGGACCACAAAAAATAGGTAAGTTGAAAGAAATAAAAATAGGATAAATCAAGCTTAAAATAAGAAAATGACAAACAATAGAGAAATTTAAAATAGAAATCCTATTCCATAAATTAATAGGCATATTTCCCACTATGTTATGATGACAATAAGCACTAGAAAAGATAATAATTAACATAGAAAAATTATTTAAATCATATATGTGATTATATCATCATGGATTGTGACATAAACATCAACTGGGAGATTGTTCATGCAAGTCCACATTTTCAAAGAAGTAGTGTAGCAACCCAGGTTAGCCAATCCATCAATTGACTTGTTCACCTCCCTAAGGGCATGGATCAATCTAACTTTTCTGATGGTGAAAAGAATGTAGTAGGATTTAAATATTATATCTTTCATGGGATAACCTAGGGATGCTTCATCATGAGGGATCTGGATTACATTTTGAGTCCCCTTCAATAATGATTTTCTGAGAAGCCTGTTGCCACGTCAACAAAGTTGGAATTATGGACTCGTCGATTGGTCACATAAACAAGCACAAGATTTCTTTTTTATCTCTTATTATGCCATCCTCACTTGCTTGACCTGATTTACCTTTGGAAGAACTATCAAAATTTAACATAGTTTATTTAGGAAAATTTGATTTTGTGCTTGGTGGCTAGGCTTTGTGGGAGTGTTTGGTATCCTTGAAAGATGGTGCATGGGATTATTCCTATCTAGTGGATGGTGTTTAGGATTTTGTCTACAAGGTGGCTTTAGATGGGTGTTTGTTTACCCCTTTCTATGAGTTCCTTTGTTCTTCATGCATTGTTTTAGATCATATGTCTGCCCGGTGAGATGTCTCTTGGGGGTAGGATGTTTCTCTTGTCCCCTTGGGGTTTCATTGAGTCCCTCATGTTTCTCTTTTGGGGTTTCTTCCTCATCATGGGTGCCTGTGCTTTAGGAGCTCTCTACTTCCTTACACCCATATTTGGTTGGCTTGGTTATTTTTTTGCTAGATTGGTTGTGGGTCTATTGGTAGATTCATGGGTGTGTAATTTGTGGTACTAGGGATTTAGATTATTGACTTGTTAGTTGGGGCTATTGTGGTGGGAATTGATTTCACAAAACCTATTTAGGTGGTTGCTATGTTTTTTGTTGTTCTTGACCCTTCTAAGGTGATAAGTTCCCACAACATTGCTCATGTTCCTATTGAGGTGGATTTTTGGTAGGTTACAAGGGCTCCTTCTCTATATTTTTTTGGTCTCCTTGCTTCCCATTTCTTCTTGGAATGGGTTTTAGGTTGCCTTGATTAATATATTGGTTTTGATATTTTTTTGTTTTCTGGTGGTGAGTGTTGGGGGAGTTATGAGGCTGTGTCTTTTATGTGAATGATGGTGTTCCTTTTGGAGTATAGTTGTTGTTGCAAGTTGTGGGATAGAATTGGTTGCACAATGAGGGTTAGTTACCTTATGAGCATTTAACTAGAGTGTTCTCTTCTTTTTCCATGCCCGTTCTTGTGGAAAATACCAACTTCATTCGATGGATGTTATCCTCTAGGGTCTTGGCACATGCCTCCTCCCTTCCCTATCCTCCTGGGTATCCTCCCAGATAGATGTGTTTTTGGCCTTCTATTTGTAGGATGGTCAGGGGTCTTGTTGCTTTAGTGGAGGCCTCTTCCCTTATGCTTGTTTCTTCCAAGCCCCTGATTCTTAGAGGCATTTCTATAAATGGACTTATTGAGATGTTTCACTTAGCTTTGTTTGCAAGGTTTCTTTCCAAGCAAAGGTTTTTAAATGGGTGTCTCCATTTCATTGTTATCTCCCTCCTTGACTGAGGCTGTCTTTGTTTAAGGTGGTCCCTTTCGCAACCGGTTGTAGAATTCCTCTCAAAACCCATGTTTAGTCTTTTGTTTCTTTGGTTGGTATGTTTTTAGTGTAGGGATTTTTTTTGGAAAATGGTTTGGGGTTTTGTCCTAATCCCCTTTGTTCTGATTAAGTAATATTGGGCCTCGAGACCATTATTTCCACCACTTGTGTGCTCCAGTCAAAAGCCTCATTTCAAACAAAGGTCTTTATTTTTTTGGTGTCTTTGGTCTTGGTGGTCTCCCATCTTGTGAGTTCCTACCTTGTGTCCGCCTGCTGTGTAGTTTTTTAAAGGTTCAGGCCTATCCCACTTTTATTAATCAGAACATTGGTTGTAAGAACTACATTTTTATACTTTTGGAGTCACAAATTTCAAATGTAGGCTAGTCTATCTTTAAGATATTTGATCGACACATTTATTTCATTTATAACACCAAAAGTGAGTAAGAGATCTAAATAACAATTGAAGAATATGGGTCTTTCTTAATAAATCACTTTCGATTTAGCTTTTCCTTTACTTTATCTAATCCTCTCATATTATATTCTTTATCATTTTGACTCCATTCTCATTATAAGGACTAGAAATTGCTCCAACAAATTAGGGATGTTATGTGCCACTTGTTAAAAATTTAGTTTAGATTTCCATTAAAAATATATAAATTTCCATTAAAAATAATTTTGAAGGGAAAATGATAAGAAGTAACTTTTTTTACTTGTTTTATCATTACACATAGTAGAGAAGGCAAAGGTAGTATATTCATGAGACCAACAGGTTCAACAAACATTAATTATTTAACTCTTTATTATTCAATTGTTTCTCCATGAATTAGAACTATGAATTAACTATGAATTTTTTGTTTTGATATATGTTTTTAACTTTTTATAAAGTTAAGATGCATGATTTTTAAGTTTCTAAATTATAAAAATATATTTTTCTCTAATCTAATTGGCTTGGAAAATTTACATGTTATTAGTTTAGAACTATGAATTAACTATAATATTATAAGAATCCAAATGTTTATCTATATGACATTAAAATTATTTTTTAAATTAGGTTAGGTTTATTCTCATGTAATTTAATATTATTTCATTTATAAGTGGAATAGAATTAGAGATTATTATAAGTTTCAATTATAATTCAAATAGATTGATTATTTCCATTTTTAGATTATATAAATCAAATTAGTTAATTCAAACAACCAAATATAATTACATAAAGTTAAAATCTTATATACTTATTACATTAATAAACTACTATTGTGACACTTGTTTACTTTGATTTAATGGATTTCGTCCAAATAAATGAAATATAAGTGAATTTGGCTCCTTGTCAGTTTCATCCAAAGATACATAAATTTGAGGACTAAAATTATAATACAAATAGATTTATCATATTGTAACGAAAAATCTTTACTAGTCATATTTTTTATTGATTGAAACATTCAATTGTTGATCTTTAACTTACTCTTAAAGTTGTTAGATTATTCCAATATTAATATAATTTCACTCTCTTTGGGGTTTCATTTCTAACTTTGTAGATGCAAATATCTCTGGTGATGCTGAAAAGATTCGACATGCAACCTTAGACATGATCCATGATTTTCCAAAGCCCTTTGCAGAATTGGTAAAAGCAAGTCCAGCAGAATCCATTAGTTATGCAGATATGAAGGTGAGGTTGGTGTGGCCATGGATGAAGCTCCTACCTGGTAAAGCAAATGGAAGTGTGACACTTGTAGGAGATGCACTCCATCCAATGACCCCTGATCTTGGTCAAGGTAAAATTACTTTGAAGTTATCCTTTACCATATGGTTTGTAGGTTTTTCTTAAGGTCTATTAAATTTTTAGAGTAGAATCCTTATAGTATTATTAATTTGACAATAATAGTTTTGCATTTTTATTGCTATTATTTAAGAATAAGTGCATTGGATTACGATTTTAATTCTGTGTGCAATTGGGTTCATTTATTATAGGCGCATGTTCTACTTTGGAGGATGCAATAGTGCTTGGAAGGTGCCTTGGAGAAACTATGAAAAGCATAAACATAGTACAATGGGGAGAGGAAGAAGAGAAAAAGATAGAATGGTGTTTCAACAAATACTTGCAAGAGAGGAGATGGAGAGTGTTTACCCTTGTCAATGCAGCATTAATCATAGGAATTGTGAATGAAGGATCCTCTAAACTCATTCGTTTTGCCCGTGATAAGATTTTATTTCCCTTGTTCTCCGTGTCATATTTAAGGCATTTTGCAGACTTTGACTGTGGAAATCTGAAAGCCAAATACTCCTGAGAGTGAATACAAACATTTGCATTCAAAAAAGAAAGTTGTAAAGAATAGTAAGACAGTAAATGGGTTAAGGAAACCAACTCAATGTTATCAGAATCCTTACCAATTATTTGCCTATCTCCTTATGAAATAATCTAAATTATTTTATTTCTTGTTTTTAAGATTCAAGATAATATATTCTCACATATTAAAATTGGCAAAGCCTATTTGATATTTTCCAATAGATTTTAAATTTATTTGAGTCCATCCATGTGTGAACATATTTTTATGAAATTATTATATAAGGCGAAAGACAATGCATATTCACATATCAAGGAAGCCTCTGCCCTCTCTAGAATCCAGTCTCTACGACTTTTTGGTGAGCAATTGGAAGAACTAATCTAAAGAATCATACTATATATAGTAGTGCATTCAACCAAAATACTAAATACTTAACATTAAACATTACTAAGCTTATCATACTATCAGCCACAGTGGCAAAGAATGGTAATCTTCGACTTCACTACTAGGGTTTTTTCCGTTACACAAGGTATATATCCTATTATATGGTACAAACTAAACCTCAAGTAATATGTCAACATAGAGATAAGTACTAAATATAGAATATGTCTTATTCATGCGTTTATAAAAGAAACCCATCAACTATTAAACCTATATTCAATGTCGAGAGGACAAAACAAATCTGGAATAACATTTCATACTAGATAAACCAGTAAGTTTAATCGAGACATAGAGTTATTATGGGTTTTGAAGCATATTGTTAAAAAATACCACTTGAGGAAAAGGAAATTCCTTAATGCAGAGAACAAGAATAACTCAAATGAGTACTTTCTAACATGAGTTCTCAGAATTCACAAATATAGAAATATTTAAACTTAAAATAAAATAGTCAAATTTTCGTATAAATATGTCACAGAAGCTCTCAAGTTCATTCTCTTTGGAGCAGAATGTTGATAGTGTAACTTACATACCACTAAATTGAGAAAAAAAAGAGTTTCACCACTTTTTTCTCTAAGTCGATCCTTCCTCTTTCTTTTTTCCTCTTTCTCTTCTTCTTTATTTTTTCTGAGCTCCCTATTATACTTCCTAGCTTTCGTACATGATTTCCATACCATTCACTCCCATAGACATGAAAAATGACCTCAATAACTTAACTTAACGTGAAGTAATTATGTTCTAATGCCATTCTTGTCTCCACTATGTGGACTTAAGCTCTCAGATCATTGCATGGATCTTAACATAGTATCTATATATAGATTTATGATCTTCCATATATATTGTAAGCAACAGGGTCAGTTAAATGACCTAGAGCATAACTGAAGAAAATGCAAACTCTCCCTTCTATAAACTCTTGAGGTGGCACACTAGGCTCAAACAAACCCATCCCTAGGGTAAACAAGCCCATCCCTAGGGTAGCCAATGTAGAGGGAATTGATCTTAAGACCTACAAAGGATGAACCAAAAGCTCTTAACTAATTATACTCATCCTTTGAACTATAAATATACAACAATAATATATATAAAAATAATGCATGATATGTGTATGTCAAATTATTAGACACCATACCCTTTCAATTTGAACAAATTCATATTTAGGATATAAACACATCAATCATCAAATCAAGAAAAAGAGTAAATCATGAAGAATGCTAATAATTTAACTTTACTAAAAACTTTGTCAAACACAATATACAATCAACTCTAAGCAATATTCAAATCCAAAACAATCATCATGTAGATAGCAGGTGTGTTCTCAATTCTGATGATGGCTTTGGTATTTATTTATTTGAAGGGTAAAATATTATCTTGCTTCCTCCTCATCAAACTAGTGGAGTACTTAGTTTGATAGAAAGTTATACATCCACATAAATCTTTTAAAATATAAACATGGTATTCCTTTCCATTTCTATGACATAAGTTTGCATAAAATCATCAATCCATTATATATTTAACTGACATGAAAGTTAAACTAAAAAAAATCCTAATTGATCCTAATTAATGTTTTCAAGCATAGAACTAAAATAAACAACAAAATAACATAGCCTAGAGAGATAGGGAAAAGTGGGATGTATCATCTTCCCCTGCTTCAAAATCTTGATTCCAAATGATTAATTTCAGACAACATAAAAGTAACATAAATATTCGTATTTTTTTATTGCTATGAAAAATGTCTAATTATCAAACAAATTTGCAAAATTCTACATAATTTTATTATAATCCTCCTAGGTGGCACTTGCCTATACATATTTGTCCCATTATACCTTGCATTAAGTAGCATCTTTCTTATTTAGGTGGAGCTTGTGAACCTTGATCACTCTAAGATGCTTGATTGTGACCTCTCTTGAAACAACATTCCAATAAAGAATGTGATCAAAACAAGTAAAATATCCTCTTAAATAAGACACATGGAATATATTATGCATATGAGATAGAGCTAGTGGTAGAGCTACTATGTAGGCAATTAGATTAAAAACTTCTAAAACCTTCAGAGGACCCATGTATCTTGGTGCTAACTTTGCAACCTTGCTAAAAAAATGGGATTTTTGTGGCTCCACTCTTAACATAAATTTATCTCCTACAAAGAAAATTCACATTGTACACTTGAGACCAATATATCTTTTATCATGTCATTTATTTTAGCTAATTGATCTTTCTAATTATATTAATCTGCTATCCTATTTTGATAGATTTTTATCCTTAGGCTAATCCTATCTTCTAGCTAATTTTGTAATCATATTAATCTACTCTTCTATTTTGATAGATTTTTTACCAAAGGCATGAGAATAATTATTGTATGAAAACTCGACTAGTGTTAGGTACTCCTCCCACTTATAATGTAGATCCCTACAATACATTGATAATAAATTCTCTAGCACTTGATTGAATCTTTTAATTTTATTATCTACCTTTGGGTTATAATTTTATCTTATATTCAATCTAGTTCCCATTACTAAAAAGAGGATTACAAAAACCTCGAAGTCTTCTACATATCCCTATTAGAGATTATTTTATGATAACTCTATGTAATCTAAAGATTCCCTACATAAATTTTCTTGCAATTATAAGTTTCCCATCAATAAGGTTTTTCTAGTATGAAAAGGTCCAACTTAGCGAGTTTATCAACTACCACAAATCCATAGGAGTATGACCAAACCATAATTCATAAGGAGTCTTAGCAGCATCACCGTTGATATGCACTAGGTTAAAAGTGTAAATAGTAGTACTCACAACTTCTCTCCAATAGACATGCAGAACATTTCCTTCAATCATCATTGTCCTAATAGATTCTTGAGTGGTTCTATTCTTCCTTTCCACAACTCTATTCTGGTGAGGGGTTATCAGAGTGGATAACTTTCTCTTTGTCCCATGCTCTTTAAAGAATGTATTGAACTCACTAGACATGAATTCACCAACTTTGTCAGATCTCAGACAGTTCAACTTCAATCATGTCTCTATCTCAACCATTGCTTTCAAATTATTGAATTTCTCTAAAGCTTCAAACTTCTCCCTTAAGAAAGTAACCCACATCATCCTAGAATAATCATCATTCAACAACATGAAATATCTAACTCTTTTCAAATTTCTGACTCTAGAGGGACCACACACATTAGTATGCACAAGATCCAACAAACCTTTGCAAAAATGCTTTTTAATTTTGAAGAAACTCTATTTTTCTTTCCCAATTGACATTCTTTTTATATAGAGTTAGCAAGCTTCATCAATTTAGGAAGATCTCTTATTGCCTAAGTAGAAGTTATCCTAATCATGCTATCAAAATTTACATGACACATCCTTCTATGCCACAATTTGAGTAATCAAGTATCTTTTGCCAGTAGGATTCAAGTGAAAGATATTACCTTTTGGACCTTTGTACCTAATGCAACTCATTTCCGGATCTACTCAAGATTCTACACTTCCCATTCTTGAATTAAAGATCATATCCCTTGTCAACCATCTGTCCAACACTCAAAATATTATGCTTTAGGACTTCTACATACAAGAAATAATCAGTATTGTGTTTACCATCAAGAGAAATGGAACCTCTACCATGAATTATACCAACTTTGTCATCACCAAACCTAAAAACACGAACATCATACTTTTCCAAGATCACAAACTTTTTTCTTATGACCTGTCATATGATGAGACCATCCATTGTCAATCACCCATTCATCCTTCTCTTCAACTTGTGTAGCCAAAGCTCTTTCCTCATGAATGCATCTAGCATAATTAGTAGGTTTTGGATCATCTTCCTTGATAGCAATGAACAACCACTTATTATCACTTGAATTTGATTTATCATATTCATCATCTGTCACAACTTCATTAGTAGCATAATAACATCTCTTCTAAAATTTAGGCTTATAGGTTTTCTTAGGAACTCTTTCTAGACACCTTGAAGAAAAATGTCCATCTTATTGCATGAAAAAAATTTGAGGGGGAACTTGCCTTCATACTTATAAGCTCCCTTAGGAAATTTTCTAGCAATCAACACTTTGAGCTCCTCAATCTCTCGCTCTTCTTCTTCAATTTCCTTCATCTCTTTCTCATATCTAGATATCCTATTTGAAGAACTTTCACTTGGATCAAATATTTGCTTGTCCTTTCTAGATTCAATGGCATTGAATGCAAATTCTACCTTAGGAAGAGAATCACCAAATTTAGTCAATTCAAAGGTTGATATCTTACCAATCAACATGTCTTTGGTCACAACACTCATGGTCTAGATTTCCTCAATAGAAAAACTTTATCTTTGTAGGATGTAGGTAAGGATCTCAGCACTTTAGCAACAATATCTGATTCTTCCAACTTTCCACTAGCACATCTGATATTGCACATAAGTTCATTCACCTTCTGTATAGAGGAAGTAATGTTCTCATCTTTTCCCATCCTTAACATCTCATACTTTCCTTTCAGGATTTTGAATTAGCAATCTTCACATAGTTGTCTCCTTCATATAGGGTTTCCAATTTCTTGTAGATCTCATGAGCAGTCTACAATTCTATTACATTTATCATTTTAGAATCAGTTAGAGCACTCAATAATTATTTCTTAACCCTGATATTGTATTTGGCTTCCTTAGTCTCATCCAGAGTTGAAGAACCTTTTGCAGGAACAATATATATATTTTTTGTATCTCTCAAGTAATTTCCACCAATGCATCTCAAGTGACACTTGATCCGGTTCTTCCAAAGAGAATAATTTTTTCCATCAAATCTTAGACTCTCCTTCTTGTCAGTCGCCATCTCGGATTACCTCAAGTTGTTAAAGTTCTGTAAAGGAACTAGCTCTGATACCAATTGATGAAAATGGGGCACAAAACTAAGAGGGGGGGAGGGGGGTGAATCAATTTTCACCAAATTTTACAACAACTTACAATAATCTCAGATTTGATAATTAGCAGTGAAAGCATAAATCAACAATACAACATGAACACACATAGTACCAATATTTTGACATGGAAAACCCAGTCAAGGGAAAAATCATAGTGGGAACCTACTCACGATATGATGATACCTTGTTAAAAGTACGTGAAATATTACAATGGGGAATGCACATGCATTCAAGCACACTACCTAGAGGTCACTGCTAAAAAATAACAAAGGGCTACAACACTGGGAAGGCTCACTGCCTTACAAATAGATTTAGACCACTTTCAAAAAATTGTGAACTGAGAAATAACATCCTCTATGCCTGGTTATAGTTCCGGTTAAGCACATACCATCTCTCACACTTCTTCACACTTTTTCTCTACTACCAAAAGATTAATAGTTTATTCACACATCACACACATCTGCAACATACCCAATAACAAAGATATTACATTAATTTATACATGGCATCAAACTTGGACCAATATCATTAAGGTTGCCTCAACACATATCACCTAAATACAAAATATAACCATACATGCTACAACATCATATTTGGACCAAAAATATGTTAGCTAAGACATAGCATGGACCTAAATCACCACCTTGAATAAGAAACACCTCCAATAATTATGCATCAAACATCCGCAACACACTACAATCACCATGTCAGCCAAGAAAATGAATAATACCATTGGACTAAAAAAACATCAATAACATGCTCACAGATCAATGTAGACCACTAACATGAATAAAATATGATCTAGAAATATCCACAAGCATCTTGAACTACTGCAACATCCACACCAACTTAATATTACTAGAATTACATCATCATAATACCAAACTTCAAGAACATTAATTGAACTGACTGTCAACTTGGAAAAGTCACTTATGGAAACCAAGATATTACCTTATGAAAAGTCCCAAACATAATCCCAAATCTGCAAACCAAGATATTACAATGCAGAACAATATAGAGCAAAATACTGAACATTGACAACACTGAACAACAAGAAAAATGGTCACAACACAAATATTCATAACTCACTCAAATCTTCATATGAACCTTTGAAACTTGCATATAATAAACTAGAGATAATTGTATATAAACCCTTTAATCCACAAACACTAATCATCAATATACAACATGAAACAACTAGCTGAAATTCACTGCAACACTCCACTAGATAGAGGGAATATGTTGATAGAAATTACAACACATCTCTCATATATCATTAAGGCACATGTTTGCAACAATCACCCAAACATCCAATAGTATCAATCATCCTCATGAATCATCAAATAACATATGTTCACATAAGTGTCTAGCCTCAATGATATCATCAATGGTAAAGATAGAGTCATAAATAATTATCAAAGCATCAACCACATGTCTGAATAAGTCTTATCGATGCATAAATAAAAATGCAAATCTAGGAGGAACACTACATCCTCTCCCCTTTTCCTAGGCTTACTCTTGAAAGCTTGAGAACAAATAAGGGTAAAGCTCTCTTATCCTCCCATGTCACTGAAGAATCATCACTCGGATCCATTAGACCCTTACCTGTTCCATGTCTCGACCCTTGAGGGTTAGCCCTCAACATTGAAGAATGCACATGAGATCCAAAGAAATCTTCCCATCCTTGACCTGCAATGAAAGCCAATCTAAAACATGCGATATATCAGAATCTGATAAGGCCTCAAAATACACACATGAAACACATCATGTATGTGGGACAAGATAGTTGGCAATGGAAGGTGATATGCTACAGGACCAATCCCCTCCAAAATCTCATAAGGTCCTACAAATAGAGGTGCCAACTTAGAGCCTTTTCCATAATGGATATGACTCTTTCACAGACACACTCTCAAAAACATCTTGTCTCCTACCGAAAAATGCATGTCCACACAATGAGCATCTGCATAATTCTTCTATCTATCCTGTGTTGCTATCAAATTCTCTCTAATAGACCTCACCTTTAGCTCCATGTCCTGCAAAATCTCTGAAACAAGAAGTACACTATCCTCCAAATGATCCCAACTCAAGGGTGTCCGACATGGTCTATTGTATAATGCCTGAAATGGGGACATTCCAATCAAACAATGATACCCATTGTTATAGGAAAACTCTACCAAATGAATGTAATCCTCCCATTTGGTCTACTGATCCATGACATACATCGTCAACATATCCTCCAACACTTGATTAACCCTCTCCGTCTAGCTATTTGTCTTGCAATGATATGTCGAACTGAAGTTCAGTTGCACTCCTAAATCATATTGAAGTGAACACTGGATCATGATATCATATGATCTATCGAGGAATACAATGCAACCTCACTATTTGCTCCATGAAAATACAATCCACTACCATTGCTGTGTATGAAGATCTGATTGGAGAGAAGTGTGCTACCTCAATCAACCTATCAATGATTACCATGATAGCATCATGATGTCATAAAGACATAGGCAAACCAATGATAAAATCCATAGATATGATGTCCCATTTCCACTTTGGAACCATGTTTGACTGCAATAAACCTACTAGATACTGGTGCTCTACCTTCGTCCACTAACACTCTAAGTAACATGACACATAATCTACTATATCTCTCCTCATGCCTTCCTAATCATATAATTGTCACAAATTTGCTTGCATCTTCTTAACACCTAGATGTTTCGAGTAAGGTGCACGATGGACCTCTGATAAGATCAATGCTCGAAGACCATCTGACTATGGAACATTTATGCATCCCAAATGTTGAAGAAGACCGTTGGACTCCAAAGAGTAAATTACATATTTTCCATCCAAAGTTCTCCTTGATACCAACCATCTAAAGTAAGGACACTAAGTATCCCACTCCTCAAGTCTACATTGCAATTCATCACTAAAACCTCATGCCTCACGTGACTCAAGGCATTTTCTACCACATTCTCCTTGCCCTAAATGTATCTACCTCAAAATCATACTCACGTAAGAACTCCATCCAACCTCGCTGCCTAACATTTAAGTTCAGCTATGTGAAAATGTACTGCAAACTATGGTGATCATTGTATTGCTCGAACCGATGCCCAAAAAATAAATGTCTCCAATGAACCAAAGCATGTACCATTGCCACTAGCTCTAAATCATGAGTAGGATAATTTAACTTATAATATTTGATCTTACAATGACTCGTATGCGATCACTCTACCATCTTGCATCAAAGATGCTCCAAGACCCTCTATGGATGCATCCATGTATACCAAAAAATCACACAAAGGATCCGCTACTGCTAGAATAGGTGCACTAGTCTGATGCTCCTTCAAGATTCAAAAATTTATCTCACACTGATCAGAGCATACAAACTTCTTCCCTTAACTCTGAAGATAAGTGACAGGCTAAGCAATCCTCAATAAATCCTGAACAAATTTGAAATAATAACCTACAAGTCCCATAAAGCTACAAACCTCACCCACATTAGTGGGTGTTGGCCAATCCACTATAGCCTGAATCTTAGAGGGATCCACTGTGATACCCTCTCTTAATATGACATGACCAATATATCTCACCTTTGTATGGAAGAACTCACACTTTGCCATATTAGCATACAACTATTTATCTCAAAGACACTACAAAACCAGCCTCATGTGCTCCTCATGCTCCTCCACTGATCTCAAGAAAACCAATATATCATCCAAGAATACAAGCACAAACCTGTCGAGATACGTCTTGAAAACTCCATTCATCAAGCTCATAAAAACTGATAGAGCATTAGTAAGACCAAAAGGTAACATTGTGAACTCATAATGTCCATATCTAGTTGAAAATATTTTACAATGAATATTCGTCTCATGAATCCTAAAATGTACAATGGAATCAATTGCCACCTTGGACCCCATGGCCAACTCAACCTACCACCTATCACCTTGCTTTGCCACAACAAGCTCACATCGCTCTACTACTGAAGGAGAAATGAAAGAATCAGAAGCACCCAAGTCAAATATTACTAAGCAAGAGATACCACCTATCTCACCTATAGTCTCCACAACTATAGCCTGGAGCTTGGCCTAATGGTTATCAACTATTGCAAATATATGATGGGATCTCTCTGCATCACCTATTGTAGGTTGTAAAGCTTTTGGCCTTTATCCTAAAATTTGTGAGGATCTTTGAGGATAATGGGATGCAAAGTGACCTTGTTGTCCACAAGTAAAGAAACTCCCTCTAAAATCCTTGAGTAGGTAGAGGTGCACTGGACTGCTGAGCACTAGCTCTACTCAACTACTAGAAACTCCATGTTGGCTAAGAGGGAACTAATCACCTATCATGATGCCTACCACAATCTCTATCCTACTAAGATCTTGTACCACACACAATGTTCTGACTCTAAAGGAACTTCTTTCAGAATGACCAAATACTTTGAAAAGAAGGATAACTCCTAGCAACACCTAAAGATTGTAGCTGCGTGCCTCTCTCAAATACTCCTATAACTAGGGTACTAATTGTCTGCACACCTGGTGCACCTTCCATAGAAAAATTTAGGTTCTCATTGGCTATCTGCATATTCTCCATAGCTATCTCCAAAGTCTTAGGCTCGAGAAGTTGAACTCCTCTACTGACGCAGTCACTAAGTTCTCTAACAAAATGTTGAATCAACACAAGCTCATCATCTTCTATCCCAGTGTACTGCTTAAGTTCAAAGAACTTGTGATTACATTTCTCAACTATGATGTTCTACTTCCTTAAATAATGAAACTCGTTTTCCTTTCTCTACCTCCAATGATCTAAAAATAATCTGACACGAAACCGCTCAAGGAACAACTCGCAAGAATTTGTCACAATATCCAAACACAACTTCTGCTCCTCAGTATGCGACCGTGTTGAAGAAAAGTCATGAAGATGCATGATCACACACCTAGCCTTAGTGTTACTACTATATGGATGCATAGAAAAATAGATGCATATAAAAACACATGCCCAAGTCAAAAGCCAAGTCTCTGCCTCCATGCCACTACTAGAACCATCAAAAGTAGGGGGACATGGTCTCAAAATATATCTCATATGACTAGCTACAACTATATCCCATTCCACAACATCTGCTCTCCTACAAGGCGAATATGATCGCTGTCTCTCCTGATGACTAGAATGGCGAGACTCCTCCTAGCAATTTTGCTCCCATTTTAGTCCTAAGCGACCAAGAAGATCTTGAAGCACATTAACCAACTGTGGAATCACATCACCACCATATTGATCCTACTGCACTGCTCCTCATTGCATGACACTTTAGAAACCCTACAAAGAGCATTTCATCAAGTACCCATATGACCTCCATGACCACGACCTCTACCTCTATTATGCATCTTGTCTAACCAAGACACAAAAGAAACTATGAGCTAAAGCTAGGGAAACAAATGTAAGAAAATAACAAGCATGAATAAATTGCTGGGTTAGCCCATGCTAAGTGCTAACATGTGCGATGGGCTCATGTGAAACTAGAGTACACCTAGTGTATGAATATGCGATCTGATACGAAATGTAATGCCCGCCAAAATACCCTAGAGAAAATAACTAATCTAACCAACAAATAGAGATTTTGTTTTAAAAACCATTTACTAATACAACATAGTGAACTATCATAACTTCAATTATTAAATTAACTTCACAAGAATGCATAAAAAATAATGAACATAACCATAACTATACATATATAATGCAAGTGAAAATAACATCATAAATATAAACATATGTCCATTCATTCTTTCCCTAGGGTATCTTAACATAGCTACTTTCTAACAACATAACAATAACACATCCATACCATGAAATCATTAACATTCATTTCTTTTAAGATCTATTCATTAAATTTCCTATCATGAGGTTATGAACTACCAATGCATGTCCTTATAACCTCATTAACCATCTAAGTTAATTTTAAAGCACCAAATCAAATGTTCCTAATTCCCATAGTAATACATCATGAAACTACCAACATCTTTCTTCTACAAATGTAACTAGTTTATTTTATCAAGGACAACCATTACGCATCTCATCAAGATTACCATCCATACACATATGCAAGATAATAACAACAACTACTAATCTACTTCTAAATAGGATTCCACGCTACCAATAATTCAAGAGTCATATGATATTACACGAATAAACATAATCTACTTATTCAATTTCCCCTAATTCAACATAGGATCTCATTTCCAACATAGTGAACACTTCTACAACATGAATCATATAATAATACATCATCTTAATCCATTAAAAATCATAGTTTCTATATCATCAAGTCCTATTACTTAAGAGGATATGATACAAATACATAGTCTCTTCTACTACATGATATCCTAATGTATAATAATACAAGTTACATAAGAACATGTCCTTCTTTCACATTTACAAGTCATCATGATACAATGTTATCTCTAATACATATAAATCAGCTCCATAGATCAACCGCATAATAAAGAACCATGAAATCCATAGCCATACATACTAGCATCCAAAGAAGAAAATCCCAATGGAAGAAGGTATCAAACTACCCAACCGTGTGGAACCTAATAGGAACCACCCCTTGTGCTAGGAGATGACATGGGGTTCCAACTCACACTCAAGACCTAGGCTGATGCCTAACTACCAAGGGACTCAACAAGACAACCACAAGATAACAACCAATAATAATGAATCAAATCACACCACAAGGCTAATCATAATTCAATAAACTCCCAGAGGAATAATCAACATAAAAGCCAAAGGATAATGGACACATGTGGGGAAGAGTTTCATCACATGCTATTCTAATGTGGAATCTGCCTCCACCTTAGAACCAAATAAGGCAAGTTGGTTAACCACTCCAATGGTCTTACCAAGCATAGATCCCAAAACCATCTCCCTAGGAACCGCCATTGGGGCATACAAATCAAAATTCATTATCTTGTTTAAGTGAATTCCTAATTACTGAAACCCACTAATCAATTATTATGGTTATCACTTATAATTAAAAATAAAAACTTCATGTGGTTCCAAGATAGGTCTAGGCCCTAAGCATCCTTTGTAGGAACCTCTTGGAAGCCCATTTCTCATGACCCCGATCCTACACATGCAAGAGATCACTCTCCCAACCATGGATCATAACCTTAGGGTGAAACATCCATCAAAATAAAATCACAATAACAACATGAAGGCTGACAAATGACATAAACACAGTCACAACATCACTGATACAATCCAAAGTATAAGATGAAACACACACTCAAAGAAAGAACAAGAGCCTCCACCAAAACATTGCAATAATGAACCAAAGCATAAACATGAGAGAAAAGAATAATAAAAAATAAATTCCAATTCTCAATAGTGAGGAAAAATAATTCTATTGAAACTTTCATAATCATTCCTCAACAACGAGGCTTTCATCCTCTTGCTGGAGCATATTAGCATAATCTACAATAACCTCAATGGTAAGGCACAAATTCTCTTACCAGAGCACAAAATAATCATGTGAAGGTCAAGATGGGACCATATACAAATCTGAGAAACTTAATTCAATCACAAAATGCCCCTGAAAAAAGCAGAAAATCCGGAAAACCATTCATACCAAACAAAACTGCCAAATCTTGCACCCCTAGAGCATTTCAGCACTCCTAGGAGCCAGATTAGCACTCCCATGTCATACATTTGCATTCTGGGTCTAAAATTTAGTGTTTTGAGTCCAAACAATAGCATTTTGGGTTTAGAATGTAGAAAACAAGGTAAATGGATAAAAGACAAAATGAAACTTGCCCAGTTTTGCATAAGGACCCACATACAATGAAGAAACTCTCCTAGAAGGTGCAGAGGATGAAATAACATTAAGAGAACACATAAATAAAATATTAATAACATACAAAAAATAATTGACATAAATATCCAGTCACAACCATACTTAGATGTGCATAGAACTCAAGGAGATGCAATTAAGCCAAAAGGGATACAAAATAACATTTCAAAAGGGCATTATAATTCCCAAAACACACTCATGCCACCTACAATATAATCAATGAATGAAATGCAACCTGAAGACTTCCTGAAAGAAAATTTTGGGCAATGCTACTGACAACACTCTTGCAAATAAAGGCATTCACTTGAGGAGATGCATGAAAATACATTAAAGGATTCTAATATCAACACAGGAGATTGTTAAATCTCAATCAACTTCACAAGGAAAAGGAATACACAGACACATATGCAGAATATCCATTTCTAGCAACTCCCCGATTCTAGATTTTATAATACTTCAAATATAAATTCAATCATTCATAAATTCTTTTCCCAAAACCAAATTTGAAATCTTTAAACATAAAAATCCATCCCATAATCAAACTCTCAATAGTCACATAAAACACAATCTTTTCAAATTAAATTGCAGAGAGAAGCAAAGATCCAACTTGGCAATAGGCAAAACCAACTGATGAAGAACAACCCAAAATACAATGACTCCAATTCCAAATCTTGAAATCAATTCCAAGAATCCAATCCCAATTCAATCAAGAATAAAAAAGTTTTATTCTGAAAACTTGTAGAAAAGTCAACTCTGACAACACACAAAAAAAATCATTGAATAGAAAATGAAACTGAAACTATAAAAGTCCATCGGCCTATCAAAAAAATCCATAAAACCATTTATTATTGTTAGACATAATGTGCCACTGAGAGGCAGGCTGAATCAATGATTACAAACTTGTCCCTTTATCAACCCTATGTGTGAATCCCTGTTATTATCCTATTACTGAGTAGGTCTACTAGTAAGATAAATCAAGACAATGCAATGCAAGCATACACAATGGCACATCCCATAACACTAGTATATATGAGGAAAACCCAAGATGGGAAATCCTATTGGAGAAGAGAAAAGAGTTAATGTGGCCAAATCAAGAACGAGAGGATCAACAATGGTTTGGTGGAATATGATGCAAGAAGAAAGGATGCAAGAAGGAAAAAAGAAGATAACTTCATGGGAGTGTATGAAGATCAGACTTAAGGCACAATTCCTTCCAGGAGATTATGAAGTAAAAATTCATAAGAGACTGCAAAATCTGAAACAAAAGGAGTTAGATGTCAATGCATACACTGAATAATTCCATAAGGTCAGTTTGAGGGCTAGGAAGCATGAGAATGAGGTGGATAAGTTAGCCAGGTATATGAATGTCATTAGACATAATATATAAGATGAGATAAGTATCCTCACACCAGACATTGTCCATAAGTGTTTTTAGTTGGCCCTAAGGGTAGAAGAGAAGATCAAAAGGAGGAGTGAACAAAATCAGAAACATAGGGGAGTAAAGAATTTAAGAGGTAGAGGGAACTTTGGTAGAGGGCAGCAATCACCAAGAAGTGAAGAGCAACAAGGCCAAGAAGGCAGTGGAGACTCTTAGAGAGAAGCATTTAGAGGATCCTATAGAGGAAGGGACAATTTTAGGGGCAGGTTTGGAAACTCAAGTAGAGGAAATACAAATTTCACCAGTAGGTGTTATCATTGCAATCAAGTTGGGCATACCATGAGTAAGTGTCTGGGGAAAGCCTCAAGCTCCACAAGCTCATACATGGGGGAAAGAAGAACTCAATTGTTGCAAGAGGAGGACACTGAGAGTGTAACTTCTTCCATCAACAAGGCAAGCCCAATGACAGAGGGAGAAAATTTGATGATGAGGAGGACAATGCTCAAGATACCCCACACTCAAGAGCCACCACATAGGAAAAGCTTGTTTAGGACCACTTGTAGGTCACATGGGAAGATTTGTAGAGTGATTGTAGATTCAGGTTCCACTGAGAGTATTGTCTTAGTTGAAATGGTGGACAAACTCAAACTAAAAAGATTACCTCACCTCACTCCCTACAAGGTATCATGGCTCAACCGAGGTCAACATGTATTGGTTGATGAACAAGCATGGGTGGATTTTGGTGAGTACAAGGACAGATTATTATGTGACATTTTTCCTATGGATGCTTGTCATTTGCTATTGGGCCGTCCATGGCAGTATGATGTGAAAGCTACTCATGATGGGGAGAAGAACAACTATCTTATCACCAAGAGTGGGAATAATTATCAAATGGATCCACTACCTGAACCAAGGGAAGAAAAGAAAATAGGCTCAACTGTGATGCTAATGAGTTGAAAAGAGTTTCTCAAAGAGTTGAAACAAGAAGGACATCAAGGCCATGCTATAGTGTTGAAACTTAGAGAAGAAGCTAAGGCAGATCCAATGAGTGAAGTGTCTCAAGAGGTGCAAGAACTACTCCAGCAATATGCAGAAGTTATAGGGGATGACTTACCTAATTCCTTTCCTCCAATGAGAGATGTAAATCATCAAATAGACTTAATACCAAGGGTCAATCTACCAAACAAATTAACAAGTGCAAGAACTCTTAGACAAAGGGTTTATCAAGAAGAGTTTGAGTCCATGTGTTGTTCCTATTGTGTTAGTTCCTAAGAAGGGAGGCAAATGGAGAATGTGAACAGACTCTAGAGCAATCAACAAGATTACTATAAGGTACTAGTTTCCCATGCCAAGGATTGAAGATCTATTAGACAATCTAGGAGGTGGAAGTTACTTCACAAAGGTGGACTTAAAGTCTAGTTACCAACATATAAGAATTAGACTTGGAGATGAATGGAAGACAACTTTTAGAACCAATTCATGCTTATATGAGTGGTTAGTGATGCCATTTGGCCTGACCAATGCACCTAGTACCTTCCAAAGGCTCATGAATGAGGTCTTAGTTGAGTTTATTGGTAGATTTGTAATTATATATCTTGATGACATTCTAATCTACAATAGGTTCAAGGAGGAACACCTCAAGCATTTAGAGATGGTTTTGAAGAAGTTGAAGGAGGCTCAACTCAAGATTAACCTTGAAAAATGTGAGTTTTTGAAAATAGAGCTTGTATACCTTGGTTTTGTTATTTCTCATGGATGTTTAAAAATGGATCCAAGTAAGGTAGAAGAAATACTTAATTAGCCTATCCCTAGGGGCATAAGTGAAGTTAGGAGCTTTCATGAAATGGCATCTTTTTATAGGAAGTTTGTGAGAAACTTTAGCCATGTTTGTGCTCCTATTCTCAATACTATTAAAGGAGGGATTTGAGATGTTGAAAACAAAGATAGCAAAATTTCCAACCCTTAGATTGCCTGATTTCAATCAGTTGTTTACAATAGAATGTGATGCAAGCCAAAGGGCAATAGGGACAGTTTTAAGCCAAGAGGGGCATCCTATAGATTTCTTCTCTGAAAAGTTAAATAAAGCTAAGAAAAGGTATTCCACATATGACTTGGAGTTGTAAGCAATTGTTCAAGCATTAAAAAAATGTCATCACTAATTGCTGCCCAAAGAATTTATAGTCTTCACTGACAACCATGCCCTTAGTTTTCTCAATGGGCAAGAGAAGTTGAAACAAAGACACCTAAAGTGGGCTGAGTACCTACAATCTTATAGATTCACTATTAAATACAAGAAAGGGCCAACCAACAAAGTTGCTGATGCACTAAGTAGGAGAATCATGACCATGCAGGAGATTCAATTGCAAAGTGTGGGTTTGAGTGAGTTAAAAGACCTCTACAAGGATGATAAGGATTTTGCAAAGATATATAAGGTTTGTTCTGATTTTTCTAATACCTCACATGTCTCTTCTTTAGAATACATGGTACAAGAGGGTTTGTTGTTCAAAGGTCATTTCCTTTGTATACCTCAATGCTCTATGAGACAAAATATTATTCAAGAGAAACATCAAGGAGGTCTAGGAGGTCATTTTGGCATTGATAAGACTTTGGAGCAAGTTGGTAGGTTTTATTATTGGCCCAAGGTGCAATAAGAAGGTTTGTAGAGCAATGTACCATCTGCCAAAGAGCAAAAGGAACCTCAAGTAATGCAGTCCTATATCAGCCCTTGGTCATACCCTAGAGGCCTTGGGAATGTTTGAGCATGGATTTTGTGTTAGGCTTGCCTAGGACACCAAGAGGATTTGATAGTGTATATGTGGTAGTAGATTGGTTCAAAAAAATGGCACATTTCATACCTTGAAAGAGTACCAATGATGCCACCTATATTGCAGGCCTCTTCTTGAAGGAGATAGTTAGAATTCATGGTCTTCCAATCAGCATTGTGAGAGATAGAGATGTGAAGTTTTTGAGCCACTTTTGGAGGACAATTTGGAGGAAGTTGGGCACCAAGTTATCTTTTTCATCCGCCTATCATCCTCAATAAGATGGTTAGACACAAGTAGTCAACCGATCATTGGGTAACTTTCTAAGAAGTCTTACCAAACAACATGGGTAGACTTAGGATCTAGTACTTGGACATGCATAATATGCATATAATGACCAAGTGAACCATAGCACCGGTAAAAGCCCTTTTGAGATAGTGTATGGATTCCATCCTAGGGGCATCTTAGAGCTCAGAGATCTTAGTTCAATGGAACCCAAGAGTGCACAAGGGGAGAACTTTTTAGAAGGCATTAAAGAGGTGCATGATAAGGTAAAGCAGTTCTTACAACAAAAATATGAGAAGTACAAGGTTCAAGATGGTAAAATAAGGAGGAAGCTACAATTTCAAGCAGGAGTGGAGATTTCAGACTTGATAACTCAAGGGACTTGAGTTCTTTGACCTAGGGGAGTATGGTGTAGGGCACCTAGTACTCCAAGAATGTAAGCTTTGATTTCTTTTTAGTTTGTGAGTTAATGTGTGATGTAATAATGGACCAACGATTTAGGACTCAGTAGAGCCATGGTTGAGCTATCCAAATTTCGGTTTGAGTCAATTGTGCTCACGATGCTGTTAGGTTGAGAAGTGAGATGCTTAGGTAGTTCACAGGAAAAATACTCTAGATGAATGTATTCATGATTTAAGAGTCAATTGAGTTGTGTTTAGGTCTTATATGGTGTTTGAGGACCTTTAGGAGTCTTAGAATGCAAGATAATGCAAATTTGCATCCTGGAGCAAAAGTTGTCAAAAGTTGCTGAGCAACATTTTGCAATTTCTTGCAAAAGTTGTAATTTTGGTTATGGGAATTAGGAAGTTGGTTGAACCGAATAAAACAAGTGGATATAAGCCAAATTTCACTTCATTATATCAGTTGGAGGATTGGAAATTCAAGAGCAAGTTTTTGGTTTGTGAAGCAATCTTGTTTATGGTCTAGTACGGACTAGATGGTGTAAAATAATTGATATCTTTGTATGTTTATTGTATTTTATTTCAATGAGGTTGATTTGCAGGTTTGATTGTTCCAGGTTGTAGAGATTTCTCTCATTCTTTGGTACTAGGAGCAAAATCCTTGCAAGTAGGGTTTAAGAGGAAGAAATGGCTCTAGCCTAGGCATTCTTTGATGGAACTTGTTGAAATAATTAAGAATGATAGGTTAGGGTCTGTATATAGTTTTGGAGTAGGGTGTGTGATGTTTCAGGTCCAAGAGGAGGAGAGTTAGGATAGTAAGCAAAGTGCGATTTGTGAGCACATGGAGATTGATGCAGGCCCAAGTGGCATATGTATGGAAATCCCTCTGAGTTCCCTTGAAGTTTCCCAAGGTGTTTAGAGTAGGAGATCTGACTGGTGAAGGGTTCTAGACCAATTTTGTCAATCCATTAGTTAAGCCTAAAACCCCACAAAATAGTGCAACATTGGAAAGCACACGTGTATGGATAACCCAGATGCACTTTTCCATTATTGTCTATAACTTCCAAAAGGGTATCTAAATCCATAATTTATTCCTAGGCTTGTTTGGGACTTTTACAATTTAAACTCCAAAAACCACTGAAGGAGGGGTAATGCAATTAGGCCTATTTAGGTGCCGGTAGAGACCTAGAAGGCTTGAGAAACCATGGTGATGGATTTGGTGAGTCCTAAACTTATAAACATGTTGAAGACACCTTATTAATGCATTGGGAAACCAGAAGAAGAGTTTGTGTGTTAAGATCCTAGCAGGAGTGGCTGGAGCCTAGGAGAGGTGAGTATGAGTAACTGAGGTGACAACCTCAAGTGGAGGAGTTGATTGTCCAGAAACCTTTTCCTATACCTAGGAGGCAAGTTAAGAAGGTTAAGACCTTGGATGTCTCATTGTCACAACCACTGCCAAGTGCCATAGGAAGGACTTGAGTAGTTGTAGGGTTGAGGAGGACAAGTCACTTAGGAAGGTGAAACCATCAAGGCTCAAAGACTCTCTGCATCAATATTTCAAAGGAATTAATCTAAAGGAGGTAGAGAAATATCTCCCAAGCTAGTAGCATGGCACACAACAATTTTAATATCTAATTTGCCTTGTATATCTTGATTGAGACCATTATTGTTAATAATCTCATCATATAAATGAGCATTTAATTTTTCTTCCAGTGCTAGATAATATTTAGTACTATTATCAAACATAGGGATAATGATATTTGTCTTTGCCAATGCAAAATTTTTTCTTTCATATTCAACGTTTCTAGCTAGCATCAAGTCATCAATCTAGGAGCTAATATCCAACTTGTTACTAAATTGCAAATAATCTATTGAAGTAGAAAGGTATTATAAAGAGTTAGAGACAATTTAGACATTAACCAATATACCATAATGAAAAATAGGGGTAGGGTTATAGAGGGAAACTAGGTACTAAAAAGACTAGATAAGATCTTAATATTGGGATAGGGTGGAGATTCATATACAATCTAAGACCTGGTCAATTCATTCTAGGGAAGCTAGAAAGGTGAAGAGACAAAAATTATTCGAGGCTAGATATTGCATCATGACTAAAGATAGCGTTAGGCTATTGAGCCCAATAGAATCATCAAGGAAGCCTTTAGACTCTTTTTTGTCCATAGAAGCCTCATAATCAAATTTACCACTAAGAACATTCTTAGGAACATTCTCTTTTCCATCAACATTCTTAGGAACATTATTTACTATATTTGGTTGGGCTTTAGGGTTTCCTAATTTGCCTTTAATAATAGGATAGTTTCTTCTAATGTGTCCTTCCCTCCAACAAAGGAAGCAATCATGGAGGTATCCATGTATTTCTATATTGTAGGATGAAAAATTTCCTCCTAGATATATGTGAGTCACCTCAAGGATTTTAGTTCTTAGAGCCAATGAGACAAGAACTCTCACATCCATATGGAGGAGACTACCCTTAGTCTCTTTAAACCTCATTATATTTCCAATTGGGAAAGATCCATTATGGAAAGAATGCCCATAGTAAGGGAGGAACATTTTTATGGTTGCCCATATAGGGTAAGTGTAAGGAAAACAATATCTAAACCTTGCAATTATAAAAGGTTATTATTGATAAATAAGAATGGGGGGTTGTAAGGGAGTACCCCCATTGTGGGGTTTGGGAGGATGCCCACCCAATGGGGGTTTATAGGTAGTGCTCTCGAAAGCCACATTTTATGTATAATTTACCATTATAAATATTGATTGTTTATCATTAGGTCACAAATCTAACAATGGATATTCTGTGTGCTTTGCTTGCCATAGAAGAAAACCCAATTTTATGAGGGCACTATATTACAATTGTGTATTGTGATGTATTCTAAGATTTTGATAGCTATTGAGTTTCCTCTATATCTTCACTAGTGATACTCTTGTGAGAAGACTGCTCTATAAGTATAATTTAATTTGTTGTTGATTTTTTATTAATATATTGAGTGTCTTTTGTAATGTGGGATTTTTTTCTCAAAAGGGCTTCCCCCCATGTAAATCATTGTGTTGTGGTATGCATGTTGTTTATGCTCATTTTTTTAAGCTTCTATAATTATTGTAAAGATTTGTAAACTTTTTTCATAACCCTCCTCTCAAGGTTAGTCTAAGGAGCTGTTCCAATAGACCTTAATTTCCTTTTAGGTGATATTAGAGTCTTATCACCTTTGGTTTTCATTGTGGGTTGTTGGGATTTTTGAACTAATAGAAATTTGAGTGGGAGCTTGTGGAAAAGATACTTTGTGATTTGTTATAGAAAATTTTAAATGACAAGTTCATCAAGGAGAATAGAGGTGGAGAAATGTTATAGAAATAATTTTGCCATGTGGAAGCTAAAGATGGAGGATATCTTAATAGATCAAGATATGTGGTATACTATTGATGAGAATGTCTTTAGACCTAAAAATACTACTAGTGCTACTCAGTATGGTGTTATGCACTATAAAGCCAATGGTCTAATTAGATTATTCTTTTTAGACTTTGTTTTAATTGATATCCATGAAGAGTCCTCTACAAATAAGATATAGAATAAACCTAGTGAGATGTATCAAGCCAAATATATAGTGAATAAGATTTTCTTGAGGAAGAAATTGTATTCATTGAGAATGGAAAAATTAAAATCCAACTAGAAGCATTCAATATGTTAGTTTCTCAATTGGCATCTATTGGTGTCAAAATGGACAAGGAAGAGAAATTATAGATCTTGTTTTGTTCTTTTCTAATTTGTGGGATTCTCTAGTTATAGTTGTCAATAATACTTCTATTGTTTTAAAAATTGAAAATCTAGTGGGTTTTTTAATTTCTGAAGAGATGACGAGGAAGGTATCCATAAATGCCAAGGAGACCCTAATTATTAATGGAAGACTTAAGGAAAAATGTAAGAAGAATGAGAAGTGTGATAAATCCAAGTCCAAGGGGAGATCCAAATTTCCTAGAAATTCCAAAGTTATTTGTTGGAATTGTGGCAATTCTAGACACTTCCATAAGAATTGCAAAGAAGACAAGAAGAAGAAGAAAAAAAAATGATTTTAATTTTAAATCTAAGAATGAAGATAATGATTCTTTGTGTAATGTGATCTACAAAATTATCACTAAATTGATGGCTAAGAGGCTGAAGCCTTGGCTTAGTAGATTAATTTTCGAAGAGCAAGGGGGATTTGTCTCTAGAAGACAGATTTTGGATGATGTCATCACAACTGTTGAAGCAGTGCATTCCATGGTTGTCTTTAAGGAGAAGGCTATGTTTATAAAGCTTGAAATGGCTAAAGCCTATGATAGGGTGAGATGGATTTTTTTGCAAAAGGTTCCCATAGGTTTTGGATTTGGAAGTGAATGGATTAGTTGGGTTACGAGATGCATCAGCTCTTCTTCCTTTGTTTTTCTTATTTTAATGGTGAGCCAACTGATTTATTTGGTGCTACTAGAGGCCTTAAGCAAGGAGATCCTCTCTCCCCCCCTATTGATTTATTTTGATAGCTGAAGGTTTGGGAAGATTTCTCAAGTCTTAAGTTAGCCAAGGTTTGATTCAGGGATGGAGGTGGGGTCATGGAATTCCTCCTTCCTCTCATCTTTAATTTGTGGATGATATTGCGATAATGTGGGCTGCTAGAATCAATGAAGTGAACAATTTTAGAAGAGCTCTGGATATTTATGTGAAGGCCTCTGGACAACTAATTAATGAGGAAAAATCTCATATCTTTTTCTTCAATACTCCTGCTCCCATTCAAGTGAGGATTGCACAGATTTTGAGGTTTCAAATTGGTATCCTTCCTTTTGTTTACCTTGGAATTCCTCTTTCGGTTCATAGATTGCCTAGAATTTTCTGGCAAGAAATTTTGGATAAGTTTCAAAGCAAGGTGTGCCACTAGACTAATAGGTGGCTCTCAATTAGTGGTAGAGTTACCCTTTTAAAGTTGGTAGTTTAGGTGCTTCCTGTTTATAGGTGTTTTGTGCAGTCAGTCCCCACAAGCTTTATTAAGGAATTTGATGCCCTCTCTAGACAGTTCTTATGGACTGGCAATTTTCTTTCCTCCAAGTGGAGTTTGGTTAAGTGGGATAATGTGTGCAAATAAAAAAAGGAGGGTGGCCTTGGTTTGCGAAAAACTATCTTGAATGGTTGTGCTCTTGCTGGTAAGCTATTTTGGAGATGGTGTGTAAATCAAGATCAAGGATGGGCTAGTATCCTTAGGATTATATATCTTAGTGATGTGGAAGGGAAGGATGTTCCCTGGTACAACTTGATAGGAAATGGGTCAATGGTTTGGGATACCTTGAAGAGAGGAGCTCATCTAGTCAAGAAGGGTCTCTTTTGGATTTGTAACAGAGGATCTGAAGCTTTGTTTTGGAAGGATTCCTGGGATGGATATCCTCCTATTTTTGTCTCAATTTCCTCATCTCCAACCTCTCAGTGACATCTTTATGGCAACAAGCTAGAGTAAAGTTGAGGACTTTAAAGTAATTTCAAGGGTGGGTAGTGGTGAGGTTGCTAGATGGAAGGAACATCACGAATGACCTCTTGGGGGTTCTGGGGAAGAGAGGGAAGCTTTGGCTTAAATTCTAGCTAGGAGATTGTGTATTTCTCCTAGATGTGTTGACACCCTTGCTTGGGGCCCTAATCCGAAGGGAAAGTTTTCTGTGGCATCTGGTTATCAAGAGCTGGAATGAATGTCCTTTACCAAGGTGATTGTTCCCTGGTGGAAATAGGTTTGGAATAGGTTGGCTTGGACCAAGTGTAATTTTTTCTTGTGGCCTATGGTATAGAATAGGTGTCTTACCTAGGAAAATCTTAAGAAGAGGGGCTTTCATGGGCCCTCTATATGTGTTTTATGCCATAGGAGTGAGGAGAAGAACTCACACATTTTCTTCTAGTGCTCCTTTGCAAGAGATATTTGGAATTGGTGGTAGGGGTTCAAAAACATGATTGTGTTCATGCTAGCACTCTGGTGGAGCTTTGGAATAACCTCGATAGACCTCCTACTCAGACTCCCTTTCTAGATGCGGCTTGGGACATTGGTCTAGGTTTTATTATCTAGCAGATTTGGTGGAAAGGAACCAAATGATTTCCAGGATAAGATGAAAATGGTGCAACAAGTGTGGCTGAAAGTTTTAAATATGATTCAGGAGACCCTAGTGGCAAAGTGTGACCTTTCAGGAGATGTTGATCCTGGTGACATGCAGGTGATTCAATGTTTGAATATTTTTGGGATAGGCTTTCATGATGCCTTATGTAAGAAACTTCAGGTCAGGAACAAAAATGTTAAAAGGAGGGCTTGTTGAGAAGGTAAGTGGACCCCCCTCCTTTGGGATATCTTAAGATAAATACTAATGCATCCTCTAGAGGTTATCCTGCGTATGCTGGGGTTGGAGGAATTGATAGAGATAGTTCTTGTAATGTGTTTTTTCTATTTTCTGTCTATAAGGGTTTCCAAACTTATAATTATATGGAGTCTCTTTCTATTTTGTTGGCCCTAAAGAGAGATTGTTCTCTTGAGTGGAGTAAGATTATCTCTAAGTTTGATTCCCAAGTTGTGGTTGATATGTTAATTCACTAGAGGATGGAGGATGTAGAGTGGCATTTAGCTATGGTGGGTAAACAAATCCTTTCTTTGAGTGCTTCCTTGGAGATAGTTTCTTTTTGTTATGTTCCCTGTGAGTGGAATAGAGTTGCTGATTATTTGGCGAAGTGAGCCTCAGATCACCTAGATGGGTGGAGAGTTGAAGATTGGGCTCATCTGCCCTTGGAGTATGTTCATATTGTTGAGGGTTTGGTCAAGGAGGATTTAGCAGATTAGTTGTTGCTTGGTTGGGGGATTTATGTTGAGTCCTCTGCTTCATTTTGCTAGGCTTGAGGCTTTGTTCTGTGTACTACTCGATTTGATTTAATAGATTTTTACACCCCTTTTTTCAAAAAAAGAATGAAGATAGTGATGAATTCAATGCACCTCTGACCACTCATGGAGATAATAATGCATGGTTAAATGACTCAGGTATATCTTTTCATATGACCTCCTTGATAGTGATCCAAAATTAGTGGTTAAAAATAACCTTTTCACACTAATTTGAATTCCAATAATTTAAATGTCATTATTCAATTTTTCATAACCACTTTATTGAATTAACACCATTCAATAAGTAATTTAAATGATAAAAATTTGAAAAGAACTATGAATAACCATAAACCTGTAGCATCGTAAATTGTACGCACTTGCTAGGGTGGTACAATTTCACACCTAGTTTAGCACCCACCTTGGCGCATTTTGCATTGCTTTTTCCCCTTCAGCACTTAATTAATTAAATTAATTAGGTCTAAGGTTCTATTTTATCATCTCCTATATCATAAAGTTGGGCCCTTTCATTAAAGTGTGCCCTTTTCATTTTATTCCTCCAATGCATTATTTAATCAAAAACCCTAATTAGGTCCTATTTTGAACTTGGGGGCTTGATTTCGGGGGTCAAAACATCTCAAAATCACTTGTAACTTCGGGATTCTCTCTAAAATCATCATATCCGACGGCCCTAAAAATTTGGTGAAAAGTTGTCAGGACCATGGCGCTCGGAGTGCACACGGTCTCGGACATTTTTCCCGAAATTTTAGGAGCATGAGCCAATCATAAAATAAAGCTTAACCCCAAGAAATTGGGGGGAGATTCAATCTCTAGGTTGGCCAAAAGTTGAAATTAAGACCTAGGGTTTCATATATAAGAGCTCTCTTTCTTCATTTGAAAGGATCCAAATTTTGGTTTAAGGGACCTTCTATGCAGTGAAAGAGCAGATCTTTGAAGACTTAAAAAACATTCAACATCCATCCATCAAGCATTCATCAATTTCATTCATCCTTTCCGGGCTTTGAAGACATTGAAGAGCAATAGGGGATCACCGACTGAAGATTGGCTTATACCCCTCCCTTGGGGTTGGGTATGATTTCATGTTGTTTTCATGTCTTTGCATAAGCCTCATTATATCACTTGTATTCATGATTTAGATCTCTTTGCATCTTGATTTAGAGCATTTACATTATCATTTACAAGCAATTAGGGTTTACTTTCTAGGTTGCTCTAGTTTGCTTACTTGCATTTTAGGATCTTGCACACACACAAGGTCTGCACACACATTACTTTTACAATACAACTTGGCTATTCGTGGAGGTGGAAATCACTGAAGCGGGGGTTTGACTAAGGCAAAACCCTATATAGCTTCCCACCATACCCTTTTCAGATGTAAGTGCAGGTTTCGGGATTCGGACGATGCCGCAAGTTGCAGATCCGGGAAAAGAAGGTCGAGATAGCACTCCACACCAAGTTTCAGAGCAAAAGACTAGGACAGGGGCATGGGGTGCCCTGGTCCTGCTAGGATAGGGGTGCTGGGTACCCTGGTCCCTCTGTCAGACAACAAGTTTTCAGCACTTTTCAACAGCTTTTCAGGTTGCAAAATAGCAGTTTCAGGAGCAGAATTAGGACAGTTGCGCTTGCGCCCCCGTCCTGAACATTTTCACTCAGATTTTAACTCCTGGTATGCATTTTCATTCTTGCCTTATCCTTGTGTTTACAACTTTCCATTGTTTAAGTTCAATTCTGCAATCTCGTTATTAGTTCATACTTGCACTTTGGGGTTAGGGATTGAACTTGCATCATTTTATCTTTCAATTACAACAAAGGAATAGAAATCCTAATAGGTAGCCTGTGGCTATCTCTTCCACAAAAAGAAGTATCCAATTGTGTGATACCTCTAGGCTCTTTCGTATTCCACAAATGTGTGATTGAAAGTGAGATTAGGGCATGTTTGCTTAGTGTCACTTTTTCCCCCACACATTTTGGTGAACCCGACGTGAATTCCAATCTTCTCTAATTCTGATTTATGTTTTCAAATTTGAGTGTTTATGCTATTTCAAAATCAAATTTGTATTTACAAGTTTTAATTTCTTGCAAGATTCAAAAATCTAGAGGAAATTTTTGCTAAAACCCTAATTTTTCAATTCAAAGTTGAACTTGTGGATAGCTTAATTGGGATCAATAATTTTAAGTCTGATTTAGAAACTCATTTGAATCATAAATTTCATTTTCTAAATCTACATTCTAAGTGCTTGCATTGGTTAAAATTGAGCATTTCCTTCTATTTTGCACGTGTTATCATTTGAAAAAGGAAAATTGTTGTCATGATGCATTCATTTCATAGATGTGATAATGGGTTAGCTTCCCTTGTTTCAATTTTTCCTTCTCCTAAAGAACATCCCCCCATCTATAACAACATTTTAGTGCCTAAAAGAGTTTCTACCAATCCCTTTGAGATTCTCCCATGCTCTAAGGATGAAGACTTTAAGAGTGATCTTGACAATTCTCCTAAAATGTGCCCTTCCTATTTAGCTATCCTAGAGGAAGAGAATGATATCATAAACAACTTTCTTAATTTTACTTCACCTTCCCTACATGATGCCTCTCTAAGTGAAAAGGTATTGATAGACATTGACTTATTTTCTCCTAAAGTTGGTCCTTCCAATGAGGGCATGTTAGTGCAACAAGAGGTTATGAACACTTCTTTCAAAGATCTCCTTCCTAAGCATGAATCTTTGGAGAAATATGTTCATGTTCCTCCTAAAAAACACTCCCTTCATGAGGATTCTTTTGTGCAAGAAAATGACATTATCTCTACATTTCCTAGTGATGGCATTTCCTTTTCCAACAAAATTCCCACTAGAGATGATGAATTAATGATAAATGCTTACCCTTCTCCTGAAGTTTGTCCTACCCATAAGCATCCCTTAGAGAAAGAAGATGAAATAATAAGCAATTTCCTTAATTCTCTCTCCCCTAAAGATCATATTGAACATATTTTGAGGAAAGAGGATGAGTTTAACACATCTATTGATGCTCTCCCTCCTAAGGATGAGGAATTAATAAACAATGTTATCTTCTCTCCCGAAATTAACAATACTTCAAACATTCCTTTCGACCACTTCACTATTTGGGATGAACCATTAGAAGAAGGTGTAGATTATTCTCTACCCCGTGAGAGAACCCTAGCCAAAGGGGATGAAATCAAGATTGAAAACTCCCTTGATAGTTTCTCACCTTCCTTGAATCTCAATTATTCTCCCTCTAAAAATAAAGCATCTCCCTCTCCTCAACTTGGTTCTACTCATAAGGATACCCTAGTTCAAAGCAAGATGGTTAACATCTCTTTCAAATATCTCCCTCTCAAAAGTGAGACTTTAGAGAGTAATGTAGATCCTTCTCCTAGAGAGTTTATTCCCCATGTAGATCCTTTGATGATAGAAGATGATATGACCTTTCCTAGTATTACTCTTCCTACTAGAACATCAATGCATATCCCTTGTCTCTCTCCTAAAATTGATTTAATCTATGATAAGATTTTAGTGCAAGAGAAGACTATCAATAATTCTTCCAACACTTTTGTTCATTCCTCTAAACCATCCTCAATCTTGATACATGTGAATGAAACACCTAACAAACCTCTCTTCACTGTCCAAGGTGCTTGTCCTTCTCAAAATTATCAACCTTTAAATAAGCCTATCTTAGTGGTTCAAGGTGGTTATGCTAATGATTCCTTTTGCACTCCTAAGAAACCTATTATTATTGTGCAAGGAGGTTATTCTTCTAAGAGCCCTTATGAGTATGCTAAGCAATTAACTAAAGAGAGTTATCATGCGGTTGCTCATACCTATAACACAAGAAACAATAGGCAACCTAATCCTCCTCCAGTTAGCCCAACTTCACTTCCTCCTTCTCAACCAATTCTTCCCCAAGCTCCACGTATTTCACAAGTTCTCGGTAAGGAATATGATCTCATAGAACAACTTAAAGCTACCCCTGCTAAGATATCCCTTTGGGATTTTATCCAAACTTCTTCCGCTCATCATGGAATGTTACAAGATGCTTTGAAAGATTTGAATGTTCCTCCACCTAATACATCTAATAATATAGTGTCTTTGGTTAACTCTGTGATGAATCCTAAAGCTCAAATTGTGTTTACTCAAGATGAATTGCCTACTAGTGAAATTCAACATCAATATGATCCCTTGATGATTGTGGTTATCATAAATGACACTGCTATAAGACGAACACTGGTAGATAATGGCTCTGGCCTTAATGTGTGTAGCATTAATCTATTGCATAAGATGAATGTGGATACATCCCTTATTGAGCCTGACTCTCGTCCCATTCGAGGCTTTGATAATGTGGCTAAGTCTTCATTAGGTATTATCACCTTACCCATCACAGTGGGACCTGTTACTTTTCCTACAACTATCCATGTTATGTCGGGAAATCTAACATACAACTTGTTATTGGGGAGACCTTGGATTCATAGTATGCAAGCTGCCCCCTCTACATTGCATAGATAGGTTAAATTTATTTATAACAATAAGACATATACCTTGATAGGTGATACTAATTTTCAAGCTTGTTTACAAACATCTACTTCCAAAGGGAGTTCTTCTAAACCTTCCTCTTCTAGTGATGACTCTTTAAACAAGATACCTATGGATGAATCATCACCCTCTAATAATCAGAATTCTATGGAGGAGTCTGAAGTTCTTGAAGAAGATTCTTCTCAACTTGAATCTACACATGAAAAGGCTTTTGATCCTGAGAAGGTTCTCGCAGAAGACGATTGGGGATCTCTTGATTTCAATCCCACCTTTGTAGGTGAATGTAGGGTTCCTCCTAGAGAGCTTAAAGTTAAAAAGAAGGAAGAAACTAGAGATCAATCAGTCTTACCTGAACCTATGAGCAATAATTTTGTGGCCGCTTCTCAAACTTCTTCTCCTCACATCTCTAATTCTGAAGAATTTGATTCTTTGTCTTATGAAAAAACACCTTCTCTTTCTAAAATGGCTAATCGTTATGGTCGTGGTTTTCATATTTTGGCTAAGAGTGGCTATAGTGGAAATGGTTGTGGCACAAATGAACAAGGAATTAAAGTTCCTTTAGAACATAACATGTAGGAATATTCATTTGGACTTGGATATAATCTTTCTAAGCCCACCAAAGCATCTAAAAGACCATCTCTCAATGTGAATGCTATATTTAGTAGTGATGATGATCTCACTTCAACTAAATCATCTTCTACTTCTATTAACTCTCATTTCCCTCATAAGGAAATCTTGGCGATGAACAAATCTCTTTATGACTCCCCTCAAATTTCTAAATCCACTTATGAATCTTTATCTCCTATTCATCATAAAGTCCTTTCCTCCAGGGATAAGGCTCTAATAAATTACACTCATCCCTCTTCTAAGATTTCCTGTGACTTTTCTTCTTCAATTTTTATCATTTTATACATGTTTTTGATCTCACTTATAGTTGAGCATTTAGCATGTCATATTCAAATACCTCATTCAATCTATCATGTCTTTAAATAACATTAATGGCTGTTATGTTGCTCATCATTATGTGACATTGGTAGCCCATTTACTGGGGGCTCATTGTCATTCATGATGGTACAATTTCAAGTGCAATCATATTTTTGAAGCAACATAATAGCCTAATTTTCTATGTTATCTCTTGTTCCTATGGGGACAAGAGTGATTTCATACATCTCCTCTTTTTATGGTTAAAATTTCCCTTTGGGGTAATAGTGTGGAAATATTGATCATCTTTTCTTTAGAATCCTCTTTTCCTAGATATGGGAGAAGATGTGTATTCTCTTTCTTATCCTACCCACTTCTTGTGAGGAGCATTTTACATACACTAATGTCTTGCTTGCATGAACTCATGTGAGTATGTAGTACATTTTGCTTATGTCTAAATCTCTCCTTAGAAGATTGTGTAAGTCCTTCTCATTATCCTTATCCTTGGGAGGCAATGATCTTTCCTTGTTTTTATCTAAGGATCCACTTTTTTTTTCCTATTTCGTGGATGGGGTGAACTTTATTACTTGATGTTATTCCTTGTATGCATTTTTTGTTGTTTGTTCAAGGATTCTCTCTTACAAGAGATGTAAGTCCTTGACTACAACCTCTTTTGCACTTGGTAAAATACATCCATAATGAATTCACTCTCCCAATTGGGTTAAAAAGAGCATCATCCTTCATTAAGAATCACTTTCACCTCGCATAAGAAGGAAGTATTGCATTCTTATTCTCTTCTTTGTCTTATTCTAGAAGATGTTATATTTGTCTAAGACAATGCCTCTCGGGGATAGGTGTCTTTTGTACAAAGATCTCTTCTCCTCTAAGGATCTCCTTTACACATACTACAAGATATCCTTTTTCAACTATCTTATCCTTGCTTAAAGAGTGCAAAATTCTCTTGCTTGGATCTATGACATTGTTGCATTTTTTGGGGTATCTTCTTTTGTGATGAATGTAGGTATCCTTGTTCTACTTTTCTTATGACATAAACATTACACTTTTTGAGCAATGGGTCATTCTCGGAATCAGAGCACAGACTCTTAGAGCAAGATGTCACGCTTTTGTACTATACATATACAGGTTGTAGCATACTCAGGTATAGACTCCTATGAGGTGCTTCTAACCTCCCGTACACAAACATGCACGAGGTTGAGTGGAACTAGCGGCATAAGGCTAGACTTTCTCACTCTCCTCCCTTACATGGATCACCTAGACAAGATCTAGGGGCGAGAAGTCCATGTTTTCTCTCTCACTATTCTCCTCATGGATCACCAATGTGTGTATTCATGCTTTTTTCCTTTCTTTTCTTCTCTTTGCATTTTGTTTCCATTCACATCCTTCATCTTGTGTTAGAGAACTCTCAAATTCTCACACTCTTTTCTGTGTTGGAATTGAGATTTGGTCCTCTTTCTTACCAAATGATTCTCCATTAGTTTTTGATCTCATATCAAATCTTCTTGTGAGCATTTGTCATCAATATTCTTTAACAATTCAAAGTGGTAAACATGATACCCTGTTTCAACTCACTAAAATTAGCAAGCCGAAAGAGGGGGGGGCATATAGCTACCCTCGAATTTTCATCACCTTCCTTAGTAAGCATTAGGTGATTTTGTAATCTAACGTGTGTTTTGTAGGGTGCGTTTCCTAACTGTGTACTGCAGATACCGCTGGGGGCTTCGTTCAACAGACTTATGGATATATCCTTTTTCAAATAATGTTTACTTTTCTGTACTTTAGCTTGCATATGCACGTAGTGTTCATATGACCATTAAAGTGGGGGCTAAATGTAGCGTCATAAATTGTACGCACTTGCTAGGGTGGTACAATTTCACACCTAGTTTAGCACCCGCCTTGGCGCATTTTGCATTTTGCATTGCTTTTTCCCCTTCAGCACTTAATTAATTATATTAATTAGGTCTAAGGTTCTATTTTATCATCTCCTATATCATAAAGTTGGGCCCTTTCATTAAAGTGTGCCCTTTTCATTTTATTCCTCCAATACATTATTTAATCAAAAACCCTAATTAGGTCCTATTTTGAACTTGGGGGCTTGATTTCGGGGGTCAAAACATCTCAAAATCACTTGTAACTTTGGGATTCTCTCTAAAATCATCATATCCGACGGCCCTGAAAATTTGGTGAAAAGTTGTCGGGACCAAGGTGCCCGGAGTGCACACGGTCCCGGACATTATTCCTGAAATTTTAGGAGCACGATCCAATCATAAAATAAAGCTTAACCCCAAGAAATTGGTGGGAGATTCAATCTCTAGGTCGGCCAAAAGTTGAAATTAAGACCTAGGGTTTCATATATAAGAGCTCTCTTTCTTCATTTGAAAGGATCTGAATTTTGGTTTAAGGGACCTTCTATGCAACAAAAGAGCAGATCTTTGAAGACTTCAACAACATTCAACATCCATCCATCAAGCATTCATCAATTTCATTCATCCTTTTAGGGCTTTGAAGACATTGAAGAGCAATAGGGGATCACCGACTGAAGATTGGCTTGTACCCCTCCCTTGGGGTTGGGTATGATTTCATGTTGTTTTCATGTCTTTGCATAAGCCTCATTATATCACTTGTATTCATGCTTTAGATCTCTTTGCATCTTGATTTAGAGCATTTACATTATCATTTACAAGCAATTAGGGTTTACTTTCTAGGTTGCTCTAGTTTGCTTACTTGCATTTTAGGATCTTGCACACACACAAGGTCTGCACACACATTACTTTTACAATACAACTTGGCTATTCATGGAGGTGGAAATCACCGAAGCGGGGGTTTGACTAAGGCAAAACCCTATATAGCCGCCCACCAAACCCTTTTCAGATGTAAGTGTAGGTTTCAGGATTCGGACGACGCCACAAGTTGCAGATCCGGGAAAAGCAGGTCGAGACAGCACTCCACACCAAGTTTTAGACCAAAAGACCAGGACAGGGGCGTGGGGCGCCCTGGTCCTGCCAGGAGAAGGGCGCTGGGCGCCCTGGTCCCTCTGTCAGACAACAAGTTTTCAGCACTTTTCGATAGCTTTTCAGGTTGCAAAACAGTAGTTTCAGGAGCAAAATCAGGACAGTGGTGCCCGCGCTCCCATCCTGAACATTTTCACTCAGATTTTAACTCTGGGTACGCATTTGCATTCTTGCCTTATCCTTGTGTTTATAGCTTTCCATTGTTTAAGTTCAATTTTGCAATCTCATTATTAGTTCATACTTGCACTTTGGGGTTAGGGATTGAACTTGCATCATTTTATCTTTCAATTACAACAAAGGAATAGAAATCCTAATAGGTAGACCATGGCTCTCTCTTCCACAAAAAGAAGTAGCCAATTGTGTGATACCTCTAGGCTCTTTCGTATTCCACAAATGTGTGATTGAAAGTGAGATTAGGGCATGTTTGCTTAGTGTCACTTTTTCTCCTACACAAAACCATACACTGCAACTTGATAATGAAGGTCACCCCTGATGAGCTACGTCTTCGGGTCCGCTTCAAGTATGCAACCGATCTATTAACATTGATGAAAATTACATAAAATGGCCTTTAAGATCAAAAGCAATTTTAAAACCTGTAGAACTAATCTTCTAGATTCTCTAGGAAGATATGAACTCACTAAGAGTTCCTCCAAATTCCTCCTGCACAATAAATAAATAAAGGCTGAAAAACCTTTAACTCTGCAAAACTGCTTACAATAACCAATTGTGGGTGCTTCTCTGTTATCAAAATAGGCTTGTGGATAAATGATAACACTTTTATATAGGTAAGCTTGCAAGTTCTAGCCTTCCTTTTACATTAAATTTTGTTTTATCTAGAAGAATGCATTTTAAATGCATATCTTTGCTTTATTCCAAACCCATCTAAAACATGTGGTGCAATGGATAAAGATAAGCCTTATCCCATGGAGGTTGTGGGTTCAAGTCTTCATGTGGGTCCAAAAAAAGCTTACATTTTCAAACCCCATGTGAACAATCTTTTTTAGACTTTATTTCCAATTTAAATAAAATCATCTCTCATTAATACTCACATCCAATTGCACGACAAAATGATTATAATGTGGTGGGGTAGGTCTTGGGATCATATCCCACAAAATAATTTTTTTATTAAATACAACATTATCTTTTATTTTCTTTTAATTCTTTTCTATTCATGTGTGAAGCACATGGGATAATGGTAGGACCATTTATTTATTATGGATAGGTTTTGAGTTAAAATCCCACTTGCCATTCTTGCAAGTTGACTTGTCATGTGTTAATATTTGAATGGTATACATGGCATCTTCTGATTGATCCATTTGGTCATATTTTCTTAGTCTACTTGTTACCACATGTTGAATTTGTATTGTGATATTTTTTCACCTTTAACCATTCCATGTTATTTTCTGGTTGAGCCACGTGTTAATACACCCTTGTCTTTCCCTCAACTTTCGAAGAACATAAATTTTGCATACGGTGTTTGATTAAGACCGTTCAAAATGCATCAGAAAGCTCTTGATGAGCTCTATAAAATGAAAGACTTTCCATAAACTCACAACGTCATCAATTTTTTAAAATCATCAATTTGGATTGATTGAGGAAAGATCATCCTGGATCATTCCTCCCCACTATGAATCTTTTGGACCACCAAAAGTTTGATCTTATTCAACAAGTAAGTGAGGGTAGATCTCCCTCATTCATTTGATTTCCATCCATCATGATTTACTTGGATGCATTACTTTGAGGCCTACAGGAAGATATTCCACATCACCTCGTTGTGAAGTCCTAATCCTTTTGTCAAGTATAACATCTTCCTACAACTGATCAGGATATTCAAGACCAAAATCATCAACTAAAGGAACTAAAACATTCTCACCTTGATCCATGATCATAAGAGGTTCATATAGTTTTAAATTCTCAACATTCACAACAGAATAAATCTGCATATATGGAGGTAAATCTAACAGAAAAGCATTATCATCAATCTTTTCCAAAATTATAAATGGACCATACTTGATTGGTTTAATCTTTTTACCTTCACCTTTAAGATGTTCTTTTCTGATGTATAACCAAACTTGATCACCAACTTGGAAGTGATGATCAACCCAATGTTTGTCATCTCTAGCCTTATACTTGGCTTGACTCTTCTCCAATTGTTCCTGTACAACTTGATGAACCAACTGGATCTTCTGGATGAACTTTGTGGCCTTGTCTGCATCACTATGTCCATCCGCCACTGAATATTTCCCAAAAAAGAGATCCAAAGGAGACTTGGGTAGATAACCAAAACATGTCTCAAAAGGAGACCTTTGTGTAGAAGAATATATGGCACTATTATAGGCATGTTGCATGTAATGCAAGTGGCCATCCCAAAGCTTAGGATGCTCGCTACAATATCCTCAGAGTAGATATACTACTGTTATGTTAACCAGTTTTGTTTGTCCATCTGTTTGTGGATGAAAAGAAGTGCTTCTCTGAAGCTTGGTGTCCATTAACCTCCACAAAGTTGACCAAAACTCCCTAAGGAAGTGAGAATCTCTCTTAGATAAAATGGATGTGGGAAAACCAAAATAAACCCAAACATTCTAAAGGAATATATGTGTAGTCTTCTCTCTTGTGATCTGCTTTGTACAAGGCATCAAGATACACATTTTGCTAAATCTATCCACTACCACATGCAATTAATCATGTCCTTTTTTATACATAGGTAAACTGCCTACAAAATCCATAGATACACTTTCCCATGGACGAGAAGGTACTAGAAGTGGCATGTACAAACCTAATTTTCTGTTACTAGGTTTTCTAGTAGCACACATGACACATACCTTCACATATTTAGATATAGTTTCATTCATCTAAGGCCAATAACAATAACGTTGCAACTGAGCAACTATTTTGCCTACACCAAAATGACCAAAAATGAGAGAAGTATGTGCTTCTCTAATTACATGTGCTCTTTCATCCCTTGGAATACACAATTTACCAAGATGATAAAGTAGTTTATCATGAACATGATAAGATAATTCTTCTACTTGATTACCTTGGATTAGTGTTGCATATACATCCTTTAAATCTTCATCTCTAGAATACTATTCAATATAACTTTCATGAGCTAAAGAACTATGTTGTAGTATAATGGATGTATTAATAGAAGGTCTTGATAACATATCAACAACTTTGTTTTGTATACCTTTCTTATACCTGATGACCAAATGGAATTGCTACAAGAATCCCATCCACCAAAAATGTCATGAGTTTTGTAGCTTGGACTGTGATTGAATATATTGCAAAGACTGGTGATCCGTATGGATGATTATCTCTTTGCCCATTTAATATTGTTTCCACTTCTTCACACTCTTAACCAAAGCATACAATTCTTTGTCATATGTAGGATAATTTCTTACCGCGTCACTGAAGGTCTTAGAATGGTAAAATTGGTTTCCTTCTTTGTATTAACACTACTCCCATGGCATAATCACTTGCATCAGTCTCAATCTCAAATGGTTGTTGTAAATCTGGCAATGCCAAAAGTATGGTTGTATTGATTTTCTCCTTCAAAGTTTCAGAGGCTTTTTGATGTTTGCCTCGCCACTGAAAGACCTTCTTAGTACTTGTCAAAGCATGTAAAGGAGACACACTAAATGGAAAGTTAGCAATGAAATTCATCCAATACCGAACCGCTCCTAGGAAGCTCCTAACTTTAGTTCATTATTAGTCTTAGGCCATTTTGTGATGGCTTCAACTTTAGAGGGATCAATCTTCAATTCACCCCTCCTATAATATAGCCTAAATGCACTAAAGATGTTTTTCCAAATTCAAATTTGGACATCTTTAGACATAGTTTCTCCTTTTTCAAAACATCCAAGACTTTCCTAACATGCATTACATGATCTTCCCATTTTTTACTGAAAATCAAGATATCATCTAAGTATACTATTGCAAAATAATCTATGAATGGCCTAAATACATCATTCATAACTCACATGAATTTAGTAGGAGCATTACAAAGGCATAACTAGCCATTCAAACAAACCTTGTTTTGTTTTAAAAGCAATTTTCCAAATTTCACCTTCAGAAATTATTATTTGATGATAACCACTTCTTAAGTCTATCTTAGTGAAATAGATTGCATCTCTTAATTGATCTGACAAATCATTAATACGAGGAAGAGGATAATGATTCTTCACCATGATCTTGTTCAATGCATGAAAATCCAACACATTCTCCACGTACCATCTTTCTTTGGCACCAACACAACATGCGATCCACATGGAGATGTACTTGGTCAAATGACTCCTTTCTCAAGAAACTCTTTTACTTTCTTCTAGATTTCTTCATTCTCAATAACTAATAACCTATACATACCAATGTTAGGAAGAGGGACATCTTGGTACAATTTAATCCCATGTTGTATCTCTCTCTTGGGAGGTAATCCTTTCGATTCTTGGAACAATTCATCATAGTTAGAAACAATGTAAACTAATTCATCTTTATGTTTAGGATCATATCCTTTTAAGGCATTTGATTTATCATCATCCGTAGCTTTTACAATCATGAGTACAAATTTTTTTCTAGCATTTACAATTATTTTATTTGTCTAGTAGTAACGAGATACAAATTGGTCTTTATTTGATGGGCTCTCACAATATACTCAATCCCATCTTTTATTAGATGATACTTGATCTCCTCTCTATAGAAGATAGCTTTTCCATCATACAAATATGGACTTCCCAAAACAATCCCACAAATATCTATTGGTACGACATCTGATTCTACCTCATCAATGAACTTATATGTAATTGCAAATTTGAGTTTACATTGTTTAGACACTTGTAACTTAGCATTTTCACATACTCATCCTAAAGGATATGGTTTTGGATGAGGCTTAGTCTCAAGTTCCAATGTCTTAACAAATTATTTAGAAATAAGATTACCTTGTGAACCACTATCAAAGAGTGTATCAATTTTTGTATGTTTTGAGATGACTCTGATATGAAATAGCTCACTAGATTTCCTTTCATCATGTTAAATTTAAAATTTTGAAGAATGATTATTAGATCTAGAACTAACAATAGAGGAAATACCTTGTAAACCCATGGCCATGATCTTGGTTTCATCAACTGAATCTGATCCAAGATCTCTTTGGACTATAGAAGTTGTCTTCTTATCACCCCTCTTGTTCCCAAACCTCTTTGGTTTGAGTTCTGGATGAAGATTCCAACACTTGGCTTCATCATGTCCTTCCTTTTTGCAATGTGAACATGTGGGCTTCTCATTTTATTTCTTCACTGTAGTTGTTCTTTTGACCTTATCCTTTCCTTTGTACTTTCTGGTGGGTGGTGGAGATGGCTTCTTTGAGAAGTTCTCATGAACATTCTTTCCTCTTGACTCAATGTGAGTAGCTTGAACACAAAATTCATCAAACTTAGTTGGGTTAAACATAAGAATAGTATGTCTTAAATAACCATGCAACCCACCAATATACTTCAAAAGAGTTTCTAGTGTATATAGAGGAATTATCAATGTTAGTGCCCTCTTTCTGAACTCTTGAGTATAATCTTGCACATTTTGTCCATTACCTTGTCTTAGATTTTGCCAATCAATTAATGCTTGTTGCATATATCCTAATGGATAAAATTGCTTCTTTAATGCAGATGTAAATTCATACCAAGAAGATTTCATTGTACCTCCCATGCGAAGATCTTCTTGAATCTTACTCTTCCACCATATTAGTGCAGTGCCTCCTGGGCAGAGAGTATCTAGCTGAACTTTGGATCCTTCATCCTCAATTCTTTGAACCATTATACATTGGCAAATCAAATTTTCTTAATCCAATTATCTAGATTTTTTGCATTAAGTTCACCATTATACATTGGCAAATCAAATTTCACATCTAATTTTAACAAAGGTAATTTAGAATCAACCTTTTCTAGTTGTCCCTTTTGAGATGGAGATAAAGGTGGAGAAGAAGATGTAAAAGGAGGAGGACTTGTAGGAGGATCATCACTAACTCCTTCATCCTTAAATTTACTAGCTCCTTCTCCATCTTTTCTTCATTCTCTGTACAACTCTTCCACCATTGATTTCATGTCAAAAAAAGCTTGTGAAAATTCCCTTTTAGACTCACGAATTCTTTCTTCTCCCTCACATTCCATTACTTCTCGTGGAAATTCACGTCTTGCATTAATCTCGAGATTAAACTCTTCAAGCGATTCTTCTCCACACTTGAGCTTAGACCTAGTTAGCATTCAACACAAATACTTGCAAATCCTTGATCAACTGCTCTGATACCAATTTGATCCAAAATTAGTGGTTAAAAACAACCTTTTCACACTAATTTGAATTCCAATAATTTAAATGTCATTATACAATTTTTTATAACTACTTTATTGAATTAACACCATTCAATAAGTAATTTAAATGATAAAAATTTGAAAATAACTATAAATAACCATAAACCATACATTGCAAGTTGATAACAAAGTTCACCCCTGATGGGCTACATCTTCGGGTCTGCTTCAAGTGCACAACCTATTCATTAACATTGATGAAAATGACATAAAATCACCTTTAACATCAAAAGCAATTTAAAAAACCTGCAGAACTAATCTTCTAGATTCTCTAGGAAGATATGAACTCACTAAGAGGTCATCCAAATTCCTCCTGTATAATAAATAAATAAAGGATAAAAAACCTTTAACTCTCCAAAACTGCTTACAATAACTAATTCTGGGTGCTTCTCTATTATCAAAATAGGCTCATGGAAATGATAACACTTTTCCTTTATATAGGAAAGCTTGCAAGTTCTAGCCTTCCTTTTACATTAAATTTTTCTTTATCGAAGATTGCATTTTAAATACATATCTTTGTTTTTTTCCAAACACATCTAAAACATGTGGTGCAATGGATAAAGATAGGCCTTATCCCATGGTGGTTGTGGGTTCAAGTCTTCATGTGGCTCCAAAAAAAGCTTACTTTTTCAAACCCCATGTGAGCAATCTTTTTTAGACTTTATTTCCAATTTAAATAAAATCTTCTCTCATTAATACTCACACCCAATTGCATGGCAAAATGATTAAAATGTGGGGATTTGGTGGGGTAGGTCTTAGGTCTTGGGATCAAATCCCACCAAATAAACTTTTTATTAAATGCAACATTATCCAAGTTATTTTCTTTAAATTCTTTTCCATTCATGTGTGAAGCACATGGGATAATGCTAGGACCATTTATTTATGATGGATATGTTTTGAGTTAAAATTCCACTTACCATTCTTGCAAGTTGACTTGACATGTGTTAATTTTTGAATGGTCTACATGGCATTTTCTAATTGATCCATGTGGTCATATTTTCTTGGTCCAGTTGTTGCCACATGTTGAATTTGTATTGTGCCATTTTTAAACCTTTAACCATGCCATGTTATTTTCTGGTTGAGCCACGTGTTAATAAACCCATGTCTCTCCCTCAACTTTCGAAGACCATAACTTTTGCATATGGTGTTTGATTAAGTCTGTTCAAAATGCATCAGAAAGCTCTTGATGAGATCTATAGCATGAAAGACTTTCCAGAAACTCACAACATCAATTTTTTTTTGACATAATCAATTTGGATAGATTGTGGAAAGATCCTCCTAGATCAAATAGAGATTAGTTTTCTAAATATGAAGAAATTCGATGGAGGTAAGGTGTACATGGGCGATGATTCTCATTTAGATATTGTTGGTTGTGGTAAAATCAGAATAAAGTTTCTTGATGGTAGAATAAAAGGGATCAATGGTGTGTTACATATACCTAGACTAGCATAAAAAAATTTATTTGTGAGAAAATTTATAGATGATGGTGTCCAGGGAGTCTTTTTTGATGCAAGATGTAAAATGGTGAGAGGTGCTATGGTTATTGCTAGAGGTGCCAAATTTGGTACATTATATAAGTTGGATGCATATGCCATTTAGTGTAATAGTACCTCTATGAAAATCAAATTTATGGATACTTCATTAGAAGATTTGAGGGTTTCACCTTTAGCAAATGGTCATGGCTCTTGGGTACCTAAGGGTGATCTTTCTTTTATGAAAGTTACCTAATAGAGAAAATGGTCTAAGGACCTACAACTTTATTGAAAGTTTGAATAATTGTAATCTTGATTTTTACTTCTGTGAGCATTACATTTATGGAAACCAAAACCACATTTAGCTTTACTCAAGTTCTCATAAACCTTGTAGTATTTTAGATCTTATTCATTTTGATTTTTTTGATCTTGTACATGTTCCTTTCATTGGAAAATCCACATATTATGTTTCATTTATTGATGATTTTAGTGGAAGGACATGGGTATATTTTCTAAAGAGTATATCTATTTTTTTAGTTGATGTAGCATCCTAAAATTGCACCCCTTGTTATTTTGACTACATTCAGGACCCTCACCTTAGCAGTCTCATCCCCATGCTTGATTGGGATCCATTTATGCCTCCCCTATGAAACCAAGCTTAATATTTGCATCTTGTAACTTGCATAGCCCCTTGTTCCTAGTCTAAATAAGGGTAGGAACAGGGTGCCACATCCTGGTCCTCCCTAATCATGACCTATTTTGGCCTATAGGAAGGGATCTCAAATTTGAGTAGGAAACACCCCTCTATGTCAGCTCATGTTGGAAAGTTAGTCAAGTCATCCTACTGACAAGTATCTAAGGAAGTATTCCAATCTCATTTGGGATAATCAGCAATAAGATAATCAGGTAGAGAAGGTAAGGCAACTACATCAAGCATTCATATTTAAGCATTCTTTAAGGCTGCATATTCTTCATCCATCCATTAGAGCATAAATACATCATTCATTTCCAAGCATGTGGGTGTGTTAGGGTTTTTTCATGTTCATACCATTTCATATAACATATGTGATTATATCTAAGAAGCAAAGCATCATCATCATCTATTGCAGATCCGAAGGTATACCTTTCCATCATTTACTTCAAGCATTTGCAGTATTTCATTCAAGGTTGATACCAAATCGGGGATTGACTTAGACAAACTCCTATTCCCAACCCCTTTCTCCTTCTTTCTATGCATAGGAAGTAGGTGTGCAATCGTACCTTTGTAATTAAACTTTATTTTGTAGAGATGAAACAACCTTTTTTCAACGCTCAGAAAGTTTGGCGGACCAAAAGGGTGGGCGTCTTGGTCTGAACACATGGTCCTTGCTACTTTTGGTAGATTTTGTAGAGTAGCTCTGAATCATCTCAAACTCCTCAGATTTATGTGCACGATGAAATTCCAAATTTGTAGCTCACTGTTTTCGCTTATTTTGTCTTCAATTCCAACATTCTACTTATTTTAACAATTCAACTTACAAAAGTGGAAAACCCAAATTAACCCAATCTACTCAGTATTCAGTCCTTGTCTCATTTAGGATTGGATCTAGTGGATTCATCTCCTCTTTTGAATGTAAATTTCTCCAAGTGAAAATTAGCTTAGTGATTTACCCTTTCCATGTGGTAAATTTGCTAAGCTCCAATTTTCTACTTTAAAATTTTGGTGAATCCGAATCCTTATACCATTAATTCTAATTTCAGATTTGACTATATGTAATTTAAAATTCCAATTTTCATTTACAAGTTTGATTTCCTTGCAAATTGTAAAAAAATAGAGGTTAATTTCACTAAAACCCTAATTTTTATATTAAAATTTGAGCTTGTGATTTGTATAATTTGGATTAACTATTTTATATTTGAGCATTCATTCAATTTGCAAATTCAATTTTTCATCTACAAGTCAAATTTCATAATAAATTTTTTAAATTGAGCTTGTGGGTTGTTTAAATTTTGAATTTCCCTCTTAAAATTTGGTTGCTGATTTAAAATTCAAATTCAAATTCAAAATTGCAACCTTGGATCAAATTTAAAATTTAAAATAAAGTGGTTAATTAAACAAACCCTAATTTCTAAATTTAAATTAATCTTGTGCATTTTCTAATTTTTCAATTTTCAAATTCCCATCTTAGATATATTTTCAAATTTAAATTAAGTGGTTATTTCTACAAGACCCTAATTTTGAATTTAATTCTCTTGTGCATAATTTCAAAATTAATTTTTTTTTTTAAATAAGAGGTTAATTAAAAGAGCCCTAATTTTTAAAAATAAATAAATAAATTCTTTCAACTCTCAAATTTAAACATTTCAAATTTAAATTTTAAAATTAAGAGGTTATTTAACAAAACTCTAAATTTGAAATTAAATTTTTATTGGATAAATTAAAATCTTCTAGTAGGTAATTTTAAATTTAAATTAAGAGGTTATTTTCAAGGCCCTAATTAGAAAATTTAAATTTCCTAGGAGGTTGCATAATTTTTCAAAAATTGAATAATCATTTTTCTAAAATTTGGAATTTCAATTTCCAAATCTCAACTTTCAAATTCTCATTTTCAAATTTCATTTCACATTATTTTCAAAATTTAAATCTAAATAAAAAAATCAATCAATCAAATTTGTGAATCTCATCAATTTACATAAATTAAGTGGTTTTATTTATAAAATCCAAATTTATTTTAAATAATTTGCTTGGACTTAAATTTCAATATTCATCATGGCAATTAATGTACTTGACCTATTCACTATTTCACAGATGATTGATTACATTGCTTTTTATGTTTATTTATTATAATCATGTATTGGATAATGACTTCTTTCACTTCATGTTACTTCTTTTCATTCATATCACTTGGACATATTACATTCTTTGGATTTCCAAGTTGATTTCTTTTCATAATTTAGATATCAAAGCTTTCATTTATCATATATGTTGTGTTATGGTGATATTTTGGGCAAAATGCATTTCATACGTAGATCACCTAAAAGCTTTTGTAGATCACTAATCCTAGATATGCCAATGAGAAACCTAATACTAGTAACTTTCCTAGGGTATTTAATGTGAATGAAGAAAGAGCTAATACTCCTATCAATGATCTCTCTAATGGAGAGCAAGAATTAAAGAGAAAAATGGCCCCATCTTCTTCTCATACACATACTTTGAATTTCCTCTAAACTGTTCATCAATATTCACATTTGCACTCTCAACAATTTTCTGCAATCTCTTGTTAAAACATCTATATGCCTTGCTCGTAGATGAATAACCAAGAAATATTCCTTCATCACTTCTAGGATCAAATTTTCCAATATACTCATCTCTTCTACTATAACATTTACTTCCAAATATTCTGAAATGTTTAAGAGTAGGAGTATTACCAAACCATAGTTCAGGTGGGGTCTTATCGGTTTCTCCTCTTATGTGAACTCTGTTGAATGTATAAACAACTATATTGACCACTTATCTCTAGTATATATGAGGTAGATTTGCTTCTGATATCATACTTTTGGTTGCATCCAAGATAGTTCTATTTTTCCTTTCCACAACTCCATTCTACTGGGGTGTCCGGGGTGCTAACAACTATCTTATGATCCCATTCACTTAAGAGAATGTATTAAATTCCTTAGATGTGAATTCACCTCCTTGATCTGATCTCAAACATTTGATTTTCTTTCCGATTTCATTTTCTACCATCACCTTGAATAGTTTGAATCTCCCAAATGCTTCAGATTTTTCTCTGAGAAAAGTAACCCAACACATTCTAGCATGATTATCAATGATTAGCATAAATTATCTATCTCCTTGTATACTTCTATTTCTTACTAGACCACATAAATCAGTATGAATTAAATCAAGAACATTGTTAGATTTCTCTAGAATACTCTTGAAAGATGCTCTAACTTGCTTTCCAAATTGACATTTGTTACATACCGGATTGTGAGGTTTACCAATCTTAGGTAAATCTCTAACTGCCTTAGTAGTACTGATTTTCACAATGCAATCAAAATTTACATGACAAAGTCTTTTATGCCATAACCAACTTTCATCAATATGTGAAATCAAACATGCTTTCTCATTGTTGTTCAAATGAAAGATATTACCTCTAGTCTGATTACCGGTTGCAATTTCCAAACCAGTTTTATTCAAGATTTTGCATTTACCATTCTTGAATTGTAGCTGAAATCCTTTCTCAACTAATTGACCAACACTCAAAAGATTATGCTTCAAACTTTCAACATAGTACACAGTATTAGTATTGTGCTTACCATCAAAAGATATAGTGCCTTTTCCTTTGATCAAACAAGCTTTATCATCTCCAAATCTTACTAGACCTCCATTGTAATCCTGAAAAGTTAAGAATTTACTCTTATCTCTAGTCATATGTTGGGAACATCCTGAATCAATAATCCATTCATCCTTATCTTCAACTCTAGCTGCCAGGGCCTGCTCTACCAGTTGAACAGTAGGTGCTAGTTTATCTTCTATTATAGCAACAAAAGCCCATCCATTGTCTGCTGGATCCTCATCAGAATCATCAGTAACTCCTTCATCAACATAATAACAAGATTTGTCTCTATTCTTCTTGAATTTGTATTTTTGATAGTCAGGATTAGGCTTATATGTTCTTTTAGCTTCTTCTCTTAATCTTGCATGTCTATCAAGACATCTAGATGCCATATGACCAATCTTATTGCAATTAAAACATTTAAAGGGTGCTTTACCTTCATACTTACTTCCAATTGGACCTTTATGCATTTCCCTTGCAAATAGTGCTTCAAGCTCTTCAAGTTCTTCATTTTCTCTACTGCTTTCTTCAAGTTCTCTTGCATAGAAGACTTTCCAATCAGATTTATCAGGTGACATGATGATGCTATTGCAGTTGATGGTGATGATTTAAAAGCTAGATCTGTCTTGATAGTAGTAACATGACCGAATTCCTCAAGCTCAAAAGATGAAAGTTTTCCAACCAAAGTGTCTCTAGATACTGATGCATTAGGAATTGTTCTCAGTTCATTTATAGTAGTAAATTTCATTTTATATGCCAATGGAAAAGCTCTTAAAACTTTAGAAACAATCTCATCTTCACTTAAGGTTCCTCCACAACATTGTATACCTAAAACAATTTCATTTACTCTTTCCATAAAAGAAAGAATTCTTTCATCTTCTTCCATTTTCAGACTTTCATACCTGACCCAAAATCATTCAAGTTTTCCAATTTTGACTATGGAATCTCCTTCATTCAATGTTTCTAGTTTGTCCCAAATAGCTTTAGTAGTAGATTTGTCTGACAATCCAATGACTTGCTGATTTGACAATGCGCTCAAAAGTGCTTCTCTTGCTTTGCAATCATTTTCCTCATCCTTAGCTAAGTTAGGTGGACTAGGTTGACCTTGAGTAGGAGCAGTATAGCCATTCTTTTTAACATCCCTTATATCCTTTACAATGCAATTCAAGTGTGTCTCCATCCTGATCTTCCATATGCCATAGTTAGTTCCATCAAGTTTCGAACCGTCCTTCTTGAAATAGTTGGTAGACATTGGATCTCCTCAAGCTGTTAAACTTCTCCAAAAAGAGGACTAGGCTTTGATACCAATTGTTAGGTCCTAGAGACAACTGAGAGGGGGGGGGGTGAATCAGTTGTCCAATAAATTCAACCAAAATTAACTTAACCCAAACTTAATGCTTAATACGGGTAGACTAAACTTTATGCCGGTAAACAGTTTTAACAGTGAATTGCAATACCGGTAAAGATTAATGCATGAAATAGAAAGACAATAACATCAACAACACATAACACCAGTATTTCTATGTGGAAACCCTATAAGGGGAAAATCCACAATGGGAAGCCTTACCCACAATTAAATGATACTACTGCAGATAGTATGTGTTTACAATATGGATTCTACACACGCAAAAAGGGCAACTGCCTAGAGCTCACTCCTCAATCACAAAATGAGAGTCACATTGACTACAATTGGATGATTAAATCCAATGATAATGTACTGCACAAAATAGCATCTTCATATGATGGATTCAGTACCGGTGTAGTTCTGATTACCTTCACAAAACCCTCCTTAAACCTTCGAATGATGTCTGCGTGTATAGCTTAGCTTATTTTTGCATATACTCTATTACAATCCTTTTCACATTCACAATCCCATTCCTATATATGATCTTGTAAATAAGATCTTACATATATACTATAACCTAAGAGCAAATGAATAGGTCGGCTCACTGAAAGATATTACAATAAAATCAATTACAAATAAATCAATATCCGATGCATGATGTCGGCTGAATGCATTTACAATAATAATAAATTATCTCCATAACATGTCGTGCTGATCTGAAATAGATAAGTCTACCGGTGTATATCCTAGACCTTTTTGCTGATAACAGAAAATATGGAAACCCAAATAAACAAATAGCTAAATCACCAAAACCAAGTGATCTAATAATGTCTTTAACATAACCAAGTAGTTTCCAAGTTATTCCAAGCGTTGGTGAATAATATAATCTACCGGTGAACCAAATAACAGTGTTATGCATAAGTCTCTGTCTTGCCGGTCAACATAACCAAAATCTCCGAGTGTTGATAAGTGTTGACAAGTAATGACAGGTGTTGACATCAATGACAAAACCATATCAACATATTCAAAATACCAACAACTTGCTTTACTCTTTTATGCGATCACTTGTGTTCATGAGATGGCAATTTTCAAGAATGATATTAGTTGTTGAGACATTTTGATATCGAGGTCTCTTCAGCTAGTTGACTTGATATCTTATTTTTGGTCTTTGGATTTTGGGTTTTGGGTTTTGTGTGCCTTTGCCTTTGTTTTTCTTTTTGTCTTTTTGTCTCCCGTCTTGTTTTGTGTGCCCTTGCATATGTTTGAGTGAGTTAAGATCATAAGATTGGGGGATTAGTTCCTCAAAATTAGTGATATCTTATACTCCTTGCAATTTTGCTTCGCATTCCTCATCTTCTTATACTTTACAGTGAATATTTGTGTAAGCTCATACTCCCACTAAAGTGGGAGCTAAATTTAGCATCCTAAAATTGCACCCCTTGCAATTTTGACCGTATTTTGGGCCCTGGCTCCTCACCTTAATGGTCTCATCCCCATGCTTGATTGGAACCCATTTATGCCTCCCTTATACAACCAAGCTTCATATTTGCATCTTGTAACTTGCATAGCCCCTTGTTCTTGGCATAAATTAGGGTAGGACTAGGATGCCACACCCTGGTCCTCCCTAATCAGGACCTGTTTTGGCCCCTAGACCTTATCTCAATTTTGAACAAGAAACAACCCTCTACACCCTTGTCCTCCCTAATCAGGACCTATTTTGGCCCCTAGGCATTATCTCAAATTTGAACGAGAAACAACCCTCTATGTCAGCTCATGTCAAATTTTAGTCAATTCATCCTACTCGAAATTATATAAGGAGGTAGTCCCCTCTCATTTGGGATAACAAAAAATAAGGCAATCAGGTGGAGAAGGCAAGGTGACTATATCAAGCATTCTTCCATTCATCATTAAGCATTCTTCAAGGCTGCATATTCTTCATCCATCCATTAGAGCATAATTACATCATTCATTTGCAAGTATGTGTGTTTGTTAGGGTTTTGTCATGTTCATGCCATTTCATACAACATATGTGATTACATCTAAGAAACTAAGCCTTCTTATATTATGTTGTAGCAAAAAAAAAACTAAACAAAAAGATGCAATTCAATTTCCTTTTAGACATGAAAATATTGAATCGATACCCCTAGCAAGAAGTCAAGTTGAGCTAATTTAGCTTTGAAGTTTTAGTAGGCGATGAAGAACCTCTAACTCTACTTTTTCAAAGGTCTACACGATATATACAACCACCTAAAAGGTATTCACTTGATTATTAGAGATGTATTTTTGCTTTGAATACTAACATGGATGAATCTAGATTCATTGAAGAGGTACTAGGCATGGATGATGCAAAATCCTAGTAAATCACTATGGATGAAGAAACAATAACTTTGAAAAATAATGATACATGGCCCATCTTGTACCATTGCTTGAAGGATGAAAATATATTGGTTGCAAATGAGTGTTCAAGAAAAAGTTTGGTTTATCTATGGAGGTATCTAAAAGTATAAATCAAGGTTGGTTGTGAAAGGCTACTCCTAGGTTGAAGGTGTTGATTATGGTGAAATATTTTCTCCTAAAATGACAACCATTAGAATTTTCTTTCTATTATCAATGCTTATTATTTAAAGGTTGAGAAAATAGATGCAAAAATCATTTTCCTTCATGGTGATTTGGAGGAGGATATTTATATGACATAGCCAGAGCACTACATGGTAAAAGATACAAAAGTAATTTGTCTTGTAAATTGAAGAAATATTTGTATAGCCTCAAACATAATCCTGTACTATAAATTTGATAGATATGTGTTAAGTTTGGGATTTGAGAATTCTAAATCAGATCACTATACTTATTATAAATGTGATGATGATAATGATTTCCTATACATTGCATTAAAGTTGATTATATGTTATTCATTGGTAAAGGGAAATGTATGATTTCAAAAATGAAGTCCTAGCTTGCTTTTGAATTTAAAATGAAAGATCTTGGTGTAGCTAAATAAATTCTTAGGATATAAAATATAAGAGATAGAGTGAATACAAATCTATGGCTAGGCCAAAGTATGTATGTGAATTTAATTTTACAATGATTTAACATGCAAGATTGTAGACCATTATGTGTTACCTTTATAGTTGGAATTATGAACTTTTCTATTTTAGGTTGTCCTACATCCCCAACAAAGATGGAAGACATGATTAGAGTACCTTACCAAAGTGTAGTTGGAATTTTGATGTGTGATATGGTCTAAACTAGACAAGACATTTCCCAATTCATGAGAGTTCTTTCTAGGTATATGTCTAATCCATGTAGAGTTCATTGGGATGTAGTTAAAAGAGTCTTCAAATATTTGAAGGGTACCTCATAGTATTCTTTGTGTTATTGTGATAATTTCATAGGAGACAAGATCTCCATTAATATTCATGGTTATGTGGATTTAGACAAGGTACGTGATGTTGATAGAAGAAGATCCACCAATGCTTATGTGTTTACTTAATTTGTTGGTGCAATCTAGATGAGTAAGTGATAGACTCTAGTTGATTTGTCCACTACTAAAGCAGAGTATATGTCAACTAATCATGCTTGTAAAGAAGCCATTTGGCTTTAGAGACAATGTTAATATATTGGAATAAGACATGGCATAATGAAATTTAATTTTGATATTTAACTACAATATACTTAGCTAAGAACCTAACATTTAATGCTATGACCAACCACATTGATGTTCAATTTCATTTTATTAGAGATATGGTTGAGGATGGTAGGGTGAATCTATTTAAGGTAGAGCCTTTGATGAATTTTGTAGATTATTTAACTAAGGGTGTGAGCATAGAGAAGTTTAGATGGTGTTAAAAATACATGGGCCTCTCAATCCCTATCAGTTAAAACATGATGTTGGTACCCCTCTTGTTGCTCTTCTAAGGTGTATGACAAGTGGGAGATATGTTAGGAAAATGGCATATTAACCTTGATATAATCAAAGTTGTACTATTGATAAATGGGTGTAGGGGGTGTAAGGGGGGTTACCTTCCTTGTGGGGTCTAAGGGCTATGTACCTCAACAAGGTGATAGGACCTAAAATTATGTCTTTCAAAATTTGGTCGTCTTGGTTTTATTTTGCCCTTGGTCAAGATATTAAGGTTTAGGGCTATAAGGGTTGTGTCTTTTATGATTAAAAGTGGTTTGAAAGTGAGTTTTTGGTCCATGTTATATTCTGCTGTTACCTTTTTCTCACTTAAGACTGAGGGTTTTACTTTTGTTCACGGGGCCATTTTCATTTTTTAAGTATTTAGTGGTGATTGAACGGTTCGTGAAATACACTATTCCTAAGTCATCCATATGAAATTCTGTATAACCGGTCCCCTTATAAATATTTATGCCCGTGCTTATTCTTTCCTAAGTCTGGCAAATACTAAATACCTTGACCGTCTATTAAACAAAGGATAAATCCAGCGGCTAGCGCTTCCCCACAATCAAAGATGCAAGGATTTTAATGACCATGACATCACGAGATTGTGCCACGTGTCATCAGTGGAAACCTGCAGGGTTAGTAGCATAACTGGTCGAAACCTTTGAAGTATCGATTCGCAGGCGGTAAAGGTCAGTCTACTAGCAGTCCCATAAATTTGTATGTGCTCAAAATGAATGAGGATATTTTATCTTGAGGTAAAAGGTACTCAAATTTTAAGTCCTGAAGGAGTCAATGGGAGGTATGGTAGGTGATAAATATTGAACATATCGGATGGCCCTTTTATTCCCATAATGGAAGTTGCAAGGTGGTTATGGACCATGGCATCACGGGATGATGCCACTTGTCTCAAATTGGCCAGAAAGACCTACTGTGGGGCCGTTGATGGAGTTCGAGAGAAAGAGGAGGTGTTGCTGATGTGTCACAATTTTTTGGGGCCATTAATATAGATAAAAGAACAAGTGATGAGTCAACAAGGAGACGATCATTGGATTGGCCAACTAGGAGGATGGTCGACGACTAGTTTTCAAACTTCTTAATTACAAAGCTAGGAGCCATTTTTTCACTCACGCGAATATTAATGGTGGATGAGACATTTGCGTCCTTTCTTAGACTATAATTAAAATACTCTTAAATTTTTTTCATTCACAAAAAATTTCATAGAAATTCTGAAGAATTTTCTTCTGCTGAAGGAGACTGAAACGACCCTCTGTGACATGAAATTGTCATTTCTAGTGAAAATCAAAAGCAGTAAGTTTATCTGAGCTCTCCATATGTTCTTGAAACAAATTAATATTATAAATTGTGAAAGATTGCAAAAGGAAAGGTAAATTTGTTCTAGGGTTAAGATACTGGATAGGAAATAGTGAAATATGTTTGAATTACTTTGGAAAATTTTAAAAAAATCTCGTGATAAGTCCTAGACTTGGAAATATAGTAGAAAGCCCTAGTTGTAGAAAATGCCTTCCTCACGGAAACATTTAAGGGAGGTGGATTATATGAAAATAAATATTTATGATGATTTCTTGGGCCAATTAAAGCCTTCTACAAATGATAAGCAGTAGGAGCAAAGGTTTGTGGATGGACAAACCTTAGGGGAAGGGTTAACTGACAAAGCATTCCATTTGGTAGATGCTAATATATCGGCAACTAGGTTAGATATTGTCAAATTATGGTATGGATAAAGGAAATTAAATTCCCCATTATCTATTTCTTTGCAGTATGACTTGGGCAAGTTGGTAGTACCGGGTGTTTTTATGGATGTCGATTTGCTTAAGGCTGTTGCAGACAAATATGACCTAGTTTCAAGGGTTATCAGAGGAAATGATGGGGAGATCCTCTTAACCATCAGAAGGGAGGAATTTCAAGATATTTTTGACTTATACGAGCCATCCCCTAGCCTAGTACCAGTAAATTTAAATGAACAAAAGGAAGAATATTAGAAAATGAAGGAATTCATTAGAAAGAATTTCCTTCCAATGCACATAGACAAAGTAGGAAGTACAACATACCATATTGGCCTTAGTTCAGAAGAGTCATTGCCAATTGGTCCATTCACTCCCTATTTTTAGGATACTTTATTCTCTTTATGCCAAGTATTGGGTTTTAGTCCCATTACAGTAATGCCACCTGATTTCATGTACATGGCTATGCAGATACAACATCCAGATTTTACAACAGTTTTTGACTTTGCCCCTTATCTTGAGGAAAAGATTCAAGAGGGATTATTAGACATTAAGAATCAGGTTGCTAGGGTTAAATTCCCCTAGTATTCTTTACCTATGCATATGTTCCTTTCAAGGAATGCAGATTATTTTGAGGGTACCATGAACCTCAGAAGGGCAATAGATAATTAGGAGATTCCAATACAACTTTGAAGCACATACATGTCATGGGATAGACAAGAGGCTAGCTATATAAGATTTGATAACAACTTTGCCTCTAGGTTAAGACAAAGGTTGACAATGAATCCAGCAAGGATTCCTAAAGAATTGCATGATTTTGTAAGACCGAAGGAAAGGATGCGTCTTGCCAGAATTGAACATAATTGGGGAGATTTTATCCCATACTCTGTAAGTACTATAATCAGAATCTCTGGCTTCTCCAGATAACCTCATGTATTGCTTTTCAATGTTCCTCTAAGAATATGTTTTTCTGAGGTAATGTGGCAAATTTGATGTATTCAGGACAAAGATTTAAAAGGAAAAGGAAAAGGGTCATTCTTTCCAGATTACTCCATTATCCCTTACTTTGTTATTATAAAGGGAGGGTATGAGCATTTTGATAAATTATTTGCTCCATATCATTTGGGGGTAAGTATAACTATAAACAATGATCCTGAAGGTTTTTACAACACTTTTAGAAAGAGAATAAGAGGATCTTTGTTGCTCCATATGTATAGTTTTCTTAAGGACTTAATCATGAATGAATTTGACCACAGGATGCAAGAATGGAGAAAGGAGAAGTGGATAATTTTTAGAAAATTATGGGCTGCTATTCAGAAGATGGATCCAAAATATGATCCATTAAAGGAGTTTTCTCCATTCTATGCCAAGACTGAATTTGTTATAATTTTTTTTGATGAATTGACGAAGGTCTTAAGGGAGAAGGTAGCTAGACTTGAAGAAGTTCATGGCCGACAAAAATTAAGCTCACAACCTCATATATCCCAGAGAGCATGTGGTGTGGTAGCCGAGAGGCCTATTCAGGAATCTCCTCACAAAAGAGTTAGAGAAGAAGTAAGTGATGAAGAGAATAGCATCAATGATAGTGGGAGATTGATAAGGAGAAAGGGTAAGAAGATAATGAGATGAAAGCCTTTCCACAAGATACCAATTAAGCCTCTTCAAGGAGTCAGGATCATTGATCTTGAAGACTCTGATAGAAGCCCCTCACCATCAGCTGTATCCTTTTCACTGGTAGCAAGATGAAGCTCAGGTGGAGGGAGACAGTTTGTTGCAACAAGTGCAAAAATGCAAATGGGTATTCCTATATTGCCTCCTAATTTGGAGTTGGATCTTACTCCCTTGGATATTAAGGGTAAAGCCTTAAAAGATACGAGAAATGAGGCATGTGATAGCTTCCTTGAGGATGATGCATTTGTAAAAAGCCCAACCTTTTTGCAGTTAGTATAGAAAATAAAGGTTGAGGAATACAAAGGAATGATTGTTGAGAGGAAAGCCCAAAGGCCAGATAGATTAGACCAAGAAATCCAAGAGGAAGTAAAAGGCGAAATGAAGGAAAAGTTCAAGGAAATCACTGGTGATGAGGGTAGAAAAATTTTAAGTCAGGCTGGAGTCTTGATATAGCCAGAATGGGATATAGTAGATGTAGTGGCATTTGATGCTATTATAAAATCAAAGGAAGAAGAAGTAGGGTTAGCATTAACAGGATCAGACTTTGTAGATGATTATGCAACCTTGGCTATATGGGCATTAGAGGAGGGAGCTAGGAATCCCAATATCAGTGATTTAAACCCCAACTTCAAGGGAAGTTTTATTGTAAAGAGAGTAGCCAACACATCAAGTGTAGAGGCTACAAAATTGAATGTTGATGTTGCTAAGCTGGCACATGAGAGTGCAAAAAAGGAAGGTTCAGAGAGGGCTGAGCTAATGAAGAAATTTGACAAACTTTTTAATTAATATAATGCATCTCAAAAAAGATGTGTGGAGTTGCAAATGAGAGTGCAACTCCTAGAGCAAGGACAAATAAAGGTTTCATATCCTGCACTTGTAGGACCATTTGAGCCATCAACATCTAGGTCACCACCTATGATCTAGAAAGAAGAAGTATCTCAATTAAATATAAGTACTAATATCCCTGGCATGACATTAGTGCCATATGATTATGATGAGCCCGATACTACAAGATCGATTGAACCAAATGAGTCTCAGCTTATGGAGAAGATTGTTGAATTAGAGAATAAATTAAAAGAAATAGAAAAACAATCAGCTGAGGAATAGAAGGATATAGTTAGCTCAGTGCTAACTCATTTGAATGAGAAAATTGAAAGTAGGTTAAACAGTATTCATGCCTTATATTCTTTACTTTTTGATGCTATTCAAAAGTTTGATGATGATAAAGAAGTAGCATTTCCCTTGTTTACAAAGTGGTTACAAAGGGGAAATGCACTTAGAATGATGTCTATGGCTTCTAAATTTCATACCAAGAGGCCACATGCACTCCAACCAACATTTTTATTGGTAAAATCAATGCAGGAATCCCAAATTCTGCCAAAAAATATAGAAAGAAAGATAAGGGAATTGATGAAGAATTTTCATGAATTAGAACAAACTCTTTTGGTAGATATTGTTTAGATAGAGAAGGGGCAGTTAAGCCTTTGCATTCTTGGAAGGAAGAGGTAGAGAGAGTCATCAACACCTAGGTAGAAATGATTTGTGATGGGATAAATATGGATATGCTAGAAGATAGTATGGATAAGATAATTTCTACAGGGTTATTTTTTGAAACTTTTGAAAGAGAGGCAAACTAAGTATCCATTAAGTATATTCCATATAGGGAAAAAGAAGATGAAGTAATGAATTTTAATTGGTCATCTGATGAAGATAATAGCGCATGGAGTGGCATGTATTTGAATGATTAATAGAAAGCTATAAACCATTTACATAACTATTTTTGTTTTCTAGTGACTGATATTTTGCAGCCTGTAAGACAAGATGGGGTAATTTTCATCATGAGTTTTCAAGAAGGTGGCTGCAAATTTTGATCCAGTGTAAGCAAGTTCGAGAATGGTTGTTTTGTATAACAAAATACAGTTATGCATAGTCATTCTTAGATGACAGGTGTCTCCGTTGGCCTGAAGCTTGTTTGCTCCCTTGTTTTTTATAAAAGTAAATTCAGGGCTATGAGACGGGGTTCAAAATTTTGGTCCCTTATGTGTTTCGAATTTTTGTTTCCAAATAGCAAAGTCTAGGTAAAACAAAAGTATTGTAAGAGGTCATTTTACAGAGCAAAAAATAGAAAAGATTCTTGTGTCTACGATTTTTGTAGGTTCTTGAAGGAGTTATGTATGGATTGTATTCTTACAGGGACACCAGAATGAATGAATGAATGAATATATGATTCAAACCCATTTCTCTCCAATGTATTGTTCTATCATGTTTTGAATGTGTATTATCAAGAATTTTATCATTCATCGCACTATTATGGTGTATGTAACCTTTTGTTCGTGCTTTGGTCTGATAGGTCAATTAAATGCTTGAATAAAATTGCAGAGTGATAGGGGCCTTTAAAGGGATTTTCATAAGTAGTTTTGGGTGGGAATTACAAAAATGATATATTGTAAGGCAATATTATATTTGGTTTTACACTGTTAGATAGATTCTATCAGAAGTACAGTCTAATGTAGTATGAATTCACGTACCCAATGGATTAAGGCATTGATCATAGTTAAGTAAATGCCTGGGTAATTATTTACTATTCAAAATCACCACTGGTTTGCTATAACTTGTTGAATATCAGAATATTTTCATTTTATATGAACATTAGCATATGTATTAGTCATCTCATGCTCCAAACGGGTTGAGGATCATTGAGGAATTTGCCATTCCTAAGCATTCTCCCTTATTTTTGAGTCCTTATATGAGATTATCAACTTTATTTCATGCATGATTTATGAGTGTGGCGTAAAATCATAAATAAGCATGGGCATCACCCTCCCTAGTTTTGTAGAGCCTAAAGTGTAGAAGGATCTAGCATCCTTGTCATTGTTGGTCCAAGTCTGAAGAATATCAAACAGTTCAAAGTGGCTTTCCATAGATATTATTGGGAGAAAACAACTTGGTCTCTTCCTTTGAGTCAATGTAAACCTGTTTTTGGGCACCAACACAAGGGTTGAAAACCATATTTATGTATAATTTATCATTGTAATTATTGACCATTTATCATTACATAATAGATCTAATAGAAAATATTTTGTGTACTTTGCTTGCGTTAGAAGATAACCCTATTTTCTTAGGGAATTATATTATGGTTGTGTATTGTGATGTATTATGAGAGTTTGATAGTTGTTGAGTTGTCTCTGGATCTCTGCTGGTGATACTCATATGAGAATCTTTCTTCACAAGTATATTGTAATTTGTTGTTGATTTATGAAGAATATATTTGGTAACATTTTGGAGTGTGGGTTTTTTTTCTTGAAAGGGTTTTCCCCATGCAAATCACTGCGTTGTGGTATAATTCTATTTATGTTAATTTCTATTAAGTTTATGTAATTGTTTTAAAGATTAGTAAAGTTTTGTATAGCTCCCCTCTCAATATTCTTGTAGGAACTTGTTCCACTACCTTAACTTCCTTTCAACAAGAAAGTGTGATCACCTCCTCATTTAAGGATTTTGGTGACTAATTTAAGGCATCGAGCATACAATTTCCAATATTTCAGTATTTTTAACTAATAAATTTCTCTTGCATACTGTGATCCTTGAAGAAAATTGGAAATAATCCATGCTGAACCATTATACAAAATGAAACCTATAACCAGGTAGCTTATAAAACTAGACATTGTTAATCCATTCATTTAAGAATCTCCTAGCTCAAACATCTTATTACAATCAAGTGCAGTATGGGAGACAACAATTTTATTCAATCTATTATCCTCCTTACTCAAGAAATCAATCATTTTTGAGTTAGGAGAAAAGAATATTTATTTTAGGGCCAACAAGAGGAAACTTACATTTTCCTCTACACTATGGCCTTTCTCCATCGATTTCACTATTCTCCTATACAATGAATCTTGTAGAAGGCGAAATAATTTGATTTCCTTCCACTTCAATGTCATGGAAGGAATTATCCTTTCCTTTAACTCTATATGATCCTTCCAAATCATTGAGAGGCTTGTCATGTGTTGTAGCACCAACTTCCATTAATTGAATTTCTAGGAGAAAGGAGGGCATTGATAAGAAAGAGCCACACAATCTCATTGGAGGAGGGCCAAGCCTCCTCTACCATTGTATTGTCCTCCTGAATCCTCACCTCCTTTGATCCTTCCATCTTCTTGGTACTCTTTAATGTATGCATACTTACACTTCAAATCTCCATTTATCAATAAACTTTTGATATCCATTTTATGGGTGCACTGTATAAATGCACGACAAGCTAAAATATTTAATCACAATAGATTTTGTTTTTACCAATGAAGAAAAAGCGTCTTCATAATGAATGCCTTCCTTTATGCACATGATTGTTTTACCAGTCTATCTTCAAGTACTTTTTGATAGTTCCAAACGTCTTGTAATTTTTTACGAATACCCACTAGTAACACATGGGATTCTTTCTTGTTGACAAATTGATAAGAGTAGATTCATGATTTCTCATAAGAGTATCATACTTTGTTTTCATTGTATTAGTCCATTATTTTGATTCTAATTTTTAATTAACATATTTTTTTTTCAAATATTGAGCCACCATGCTCATTAAAGGAAAGCTTACCTCTTCTTGAAATGTGTTATTGGTTTGCTTCATATTTTCTCACATCTTACATATTTCCCTCTATAGTCTTATCGAGCAACAAACTCCAAAAACAGCCATCAATATTTTCTTATACTATATAGTACAATCTCCTTTAAATTATTTATATCATTGGTTTAAGAATTCTTGAATATTAGGATTGACTTTCTCAACTTGTTCATCAAGTTATTCTTTTTCTTTTTCAAGGTCTTCATGTGTCACATTGAAGACTTTATTTTCTTTCAATTTTTTCTTAGTTTTTTTTTAATGTTAACCAAGAAAACATTGAACTTTTCTTTAGTGATTATATATATATATATATATATATATATATATATATATATATATATATATATATATATATATATTATATACATTTTTTAATCAATATTATGATATTGCTCATGAATTATCTTTGTTCTTATTAAAATTCGTTCTTATATTTATTTTGATTAGATAAAAATGGGAGAGTGTATGAACCCTTTTAGAGTTAAATCATAAAGGAAAATATGATGATAAATAAGAACTACAAAATTGACTACCAAGAGAAAATAATATTGTCTCAGAGGAACTAGAGTAGCTCTAAATGTAATTCTTAATGGTTCTTGGTTGGGGGCTAGTTTTAGGCTGATTGTTGACTATTCTTTTTGCAGTTTTTTAAGGTTGTGGGAGCCTATTTTTAAAACCTATGTATTTGGCTATGGGTGCCATTTTTACCCATGGTTGTCTAGTGCTTTCATGTTCCTTTTGTTAGGACAAATTTCTGGTTGAGGGTTCCAGATCCACTCAAAATCTGATTGTAAAGGGTTTCGGGTCCCTTCAAAACCTGTTTTCTCTTTAATAAAAAACATCGTCTCACAAGAAGTCAGACTAATATAGGATTTTGACTAGAGAAACTAACCAATAGGAGGCAAGGATCATGACTTAAAACTAAGACTACAATTTTACAACTAACGGGTTTTGAAAGAAACCTCAAAACTTTGAACAAACACCTTGAAATATAAGGAGAATAGACAAGGTAGGATACAACAAGGAACACTAAAGTAAAAGAAGTAAAAGCTACCTTCTAATAGAAAATAAACTAGAAAGAAGAGAATTGAGACACATATTAATACTCAGTCTTGCAAAAAGAGAGACCAAAACAAACCAACTAGCATTGAGAGGGAAGAATGTATCAAGAATAGACAAGGCAAAGAAGAGATTAGTTGGGAACCTGAGCCAAAAATCCCTCACACATGGGAATTTAAATAATATACTAGCCATATCCTTCCAACCAAGAGTCAAATCCATGCAAACCTTACTTAGAAAACCACCTTTATAGGATCAGTAATAGCAAAACATTTAGTAGAAACCATAACACCCACCAGACTAACAAGAACACTAGAGGGCCCTATCAAATCTTGAAGGGCCATTCTCCACCTCAATGGGAGATAGATGAGAGAAATATTGTAAATGATAAATTTCCACCTTAATAGGAAATTGAGGAGAAAAGATAGGGTGACAACAAAAAAATTTCATACAGGAGCACTGAAGCTAAGAACATCCAAGTAGGAACTTATTCATACCTGCAAGAGCAACACTCACCTCGATAGGACTAGTAGGTAAGTATAAAAGGGAAGGGGTACAAAGAGTTTCTTTGAAAAAGAAAAACATGGAAAGAAGAGCAAGAAGGGCCAACAAACCCTGACCCATATCTAAAGCATGATTTTTGATAACCATCTGATGTAGAAAAAAAATCCCACCTAAACTCGAATAAGAGTTTGTGTTAATACGACAAGAAAGAAAAACCTATAACAAAGCCTATCTCAATAGGACATCCAACTACAAAACAAAAAATCTTATTAGAGAAAGCCCTCTCATAAAGGCCCATAGTAGCATAAGGTCTATTAGCCACTTCCAACTCTAGCATATATAACCCTCCAGCAACTCTAGGCTAGGTATCAATGAAATAAGGATACCTAGACACTTGAAAAATAGATGGAACTAGGTTATGTGGAATACCTTCACTAGGGTCTAGAAATATAGAGTAGCTCAAAAACCCAACAAGGAAGATAACCTTTAAAGTAGGGCAACAAGCCACAACCCAAAAATTCATTGAGGTGTCATCACTAACTAAAAAGATATGAATAACCAATAAAAACCAATGGATACCCACAAAGGAGTACTCACACTACAGAGAAGATCTAATAGTCCTCAAAGGAGAGGACAGAGGGAGCTCCACTTCTAGACAAACCAAAAAATTAGAGATGTGCCTATTTAATAAGTTTACTAGGATAACTAGGATATTTAATTATTCTCACTTGAGTAATAATAATGGTACTTGTGTAGCTTAAGTCAAAGTATACCCCGATAATATTAGAGGTTGGATGAATCATAATAAAATTCATGAATGTTAGTTGGCAAATAGTTTTGAATGAACTATTCATACTATTTATGGTTTTTTAATTCATAGATAGGGTTGGATTTGTGGTGGAAATAGTCTTTGCATATACTGTCTAGAAACCCCAACATATAATCACAAATAGAAGAGGAAGGATTAATAAACTCGAGGAGCCCTGCACACCACAACCACCCACCAACAAACTCTAGTAGGATTTCCATGCAAGTTGTAATTGGTGGTGAGAAACCCACAAGTAGCAAGGAAAAATAAAAACCTAGACTCTAGGAAAGGGAAACGAAAAATTGCCCAAGGCCTGCCACAAACCCCACACACAATAGGGGCAAGATAACCCATTCCGCATTATCGCCATGAGCATCTAAATCTCCTTCCTCCTCTATATCTCCTTTTGTGATATCATCTCCCTTCAAAAGCCTATCTCCACCACCCCTTTATGTCTCTCCATAAATGACATAAAACTCTCATGTTGGAAATGAACATGGTTCTTGCATTTGTTAGTCTACATGTGGCAAGGATAATTTCTTCCTCTTTGCTGAATAATATAGGAACATTGATTAAATGAATAATAAAAACTCAAGGGAAAAAATCAAAATATGAAAGGTGTTTTGAAATTATTGTAATGCATATTTTATTATAAATGTTCATAGCAATATGTGCAAGTAGTAAATGACAACTTTGGGGTATAAGAGAACTAGATGCTTATCAAATTGATTAACATCTAAATGAACTAGATACAATAAATCAAAGGGTCAATTTTTTTTTTGCATCTTGAGCAAACATACAATGGTCACAATGAGAAATAAAGACAATTCTATATTTAAAATTAAAATATAAGAAAGTAATTGTTTCTACAAGTTCTTGTCAAAGTGAGTCTGATCCATGATCCAAGACACAAAATAAATAAACTTTAGATCAAAACAAGTCTCTAAGAATATAAGTAGAGAGGAAAAATGGATTCAACTAAAAAAATACTATTTATACACTAATTATTACACAAAATCATCTAAACTTGAGATACCTAAAATAAATATAAAGTATTCATTAGTGTATAAATAACAGTGAAACAAGAGTCATATCGCACTGGGAGAAATGATAATATTAATTTTTTTTTTAAAGTGGTAAGCACTTTTGGTTTGAACCAGTGAGGTCACAAATGGGGACCTCATCCCCACCCAAACAGAGTTTCAATTATGATGGAAAGAACAACAACACCACACTTGAACCATAATACTTGATGTAGGAGCAAAAGTGTAAGATTAATCATGTATCATCCAAAAATAATTTATTTAATTTTGTTAAGGTTAGGGGAATAAAATTAAATGCAAGCTACCATATAGGCCTTCATAGACCTTGGAAACTTTTCAAGGAGTCATATGGGATTGAAATTAGTTATATAATAAATTGATCGATGTTAATTATTAAATTGTTTATGTTTTTTCTAAAAAATTTAATATGATATATATTTTTAATATTTAGAAAAAAATGGTTTAGTTAAGTTTTTTATGTTTAAGTGAAGATTCTATCATAATTGACTAGAGAGTCCTTCTTTTAGTATATATTTTAAAGTATCTTAATATTTGCACTTTAATTCTAATCATTTTATTTTGTATATGATCAACAAATGATAATATAAAATAGTATAAAATTTGAATATAAATTCAATTGATATTGAGTAATATAATTTGTATTTCAGGAAATTAACTATGATGATGGAACCCACATGTATAGAACGAATCAAACTTATACAAACACTTGCTAAAGAATTGCAAGAGGGAACTATCAGATTCAATTCTGAAGTTGTTTTGATAAATAAGGACATCTCATCTTCTTTAACCTTGTGAAGTTGTTTTGATAAATAAGGACATCTCATCTTCTTTAACCTTGTTTGAGCTTGCAGATGGAACATCTATTACAACAAAGGTACATTTTTCTTCACTAATAAGACATAAATGTCAATATCATATTTGATATAACCATTGAAAGAACATTTTGTTTAATAAGAATAAATTATTCAATTTAAATATAATTAAAATATACAATTTTTTAATCATTATTTAACTATCAAATTAAATAATATTTGAATAAAAGAGTGAACATAATGCTTAAAATATATTGATTAATTAATTCCTTATGTATTTAGAATCTTCTCTAACATATTATGGTTATGAATATGTTTACAAGATTTTCCTAACATGGTTGGCTAAATTTTATTTACATATTTTCTATAGATATTAATAGGATGTGATGAAGTTTACTCAGTAGTTGGGAGGTGGATGGGTATACCACCAGCAATGTCTTCAAGACACACTGCTAGTGGATGGGTATACCACCAGCAATGTCTTCAAGACACACTGCTATTCGAGGCATGACAACATATGAGGAGAGGCACCAACTAGAAAAGTTTCATTCATAGGTTTGGGATAGAGGATAAAGAGCTAGATTCATTCCTTGCACAGAAAAAACAACAGTGCAAGAAGATGAGTCCACTTTTTGGCCAAAAAGTGGAAGTGTTTTCCCTGATTTTTAGATTTTGTCTCATTGAGTTTACTTTCCAAATATGTAATTTATTTTAATACCCACATAATAAAAAATAACTTTTTGAATGGAGTTCTGAAAACTATGTTTTAAAAATGCCTGTTTCAGGGACCATACCATGCATGTGTACAACCCACACTTTTTGACACAATTAAAATTATTTTTTATTTTTTCAAACCGTTTTGGGAAATGGTTTGTAACACACTGAAGATTGATGAGCATATTTTTCTGTATTTTATTTTTTAATAATTAATTTTTTAATGGCTGTAATTATCTTTTTAAAAATTTGACGTGTACGACCCACATAATTTGATGTAAACTTAACATTTTTTTATTTTTTTTATTTTTTAAATACAAAAGAATTTTGTGTAGATTGATAAAATATAATTTTTTTTCCAAAATTCTTTAAAATAAAAAAGTTATTAAATTAACAAAATTAGTTAATATTTCAAATTTATGGACCCGATTTCGTATAAATTAAATGAAAAATAGTTAAAATAATCAATTTTTAAATAAATTTACATATTTAGAATCTAGATAGTATAATCTGAAATGGGTTTTAATTTCGTATAAAAATTCTCTGATTAGAGGCACGTAAACTATTTCAGAAGTTCATATTTGTGCTTTCATTCATGGAGATTTGAATTTGCAAGTCCATGTCTCAGGTGTGGCCATCCCAGGCCCATCTCAGGCCTAATCTCGAGCCAAGTGGTGGGTTGTGGAGTCAACTTCCACAAAATAGGCCTCCATTTTCAAACAAGGGCAGCTTGTGGGAAAAAAAGGAAAAATGCGATTTAGAAACGGGAGCTCGTTTTTTAGAAACGGGCCCCCATTTTTAAAAATGGGCCCCCGTTTCTAAAAAATGGGGGCCCGTTTTGTTTAAAACCGGGCCCCCATTTTAGAACAAAACGGGGGCCCATTTATTTTTGCTTCGGACCCCGTTACCTTTCGGCTCGGTAGCCCGAAGCATAAACGGGCCCCCGTTTATAAGAGTGCATTTTCCAATGCGTGGACTTCCATGAATTTGTGACTCATTACCTTGCACTTTCCCCAATGATTATAATTCTTTCCATTGCTCTCCATTTTATTTCATAAATAATTGAAACATAACAGTTAAATGACAATTTTTGTGGAAAATGAGTGAAACGTATTAATAATTTGTAAAATAGATTGTAAATTTAACAAGAAGATAAGAAGATAAGATTTAGGATGAATCCAGATTTTAACGTAAAAATATACAACAAAACAAAATTAAATTTCACCATTACAGTTACATCATAAGTAGTTTTCATATTGTAAATTTTTTTTAACTGATTTCATATTTCTCATTGATTGAGAGTTCCAAATGTTGATCTCTAACTTAATCTTAATGTTTCGCAACTGCGTGAACACTATTAATTTTATTTCACTCTCTTTGGGGTTCGATTTCTATTTTTGCAGATGTAAATATCTCTGGTGATGCTGAAAAGATTCGACAATCAACTTTAGACACTATCCGTGATTTCCCAAAACCATTTGCAGAGTTGATTGAAGCAACTCCGGCAGAAACCATTAGTTTGGTAGATATGAAGGTGAGGTTAGCATATCCATGGGAGAAGCTCCTACCTGGTAAAGGAAATGGAAGTGTGACACTTGTAGGAGATGCATTGCATCCAATGACCCCTGATCTTGGTCAAGGTAAAATGAATTTTAAAGTTACCAGTTACCAAATGTTTTATAACTTTTTCTGAAAGTCCTTTAAATTTTTAGAGTAGAATCTTTGTAATGCTTTTAGTTTTGAAAGTAGTTGCTTTGTATTTTATATTGTTTTGATTTAAGAATAAGTAAATTGGATTATGATTTTAACTTTATGTGCAATTGGGTTCATTTATTACAGGCTCAGGTTGTACTTTGGAGGATGCAGTAGTTCTAGGAAGATGTCTCGGAGAAACTATGAAAAACATAAACATTGTACAATGGGGTGAGGATGAGGAGAAAAAGATAGAATGGTGTTTCAACAAATACTTGCAAGAGAGGAGATGGAGAGTGTTTACCCTTATCAGTGCAGCATTTATTATAGGAATTGTGAACGAAGGATCCTCTAAACTCATTCGTTTTGGTCATGATAGAATTTTATTTCCATTGTTTTCCATGTCATACTTCAAGTATTTTGCAGACTTTGACTGTGGAAGTCTGAAATTTGATTCATCCAAAGAGTGAAAACAAACATTTGCTCTTCAATAAGAAATATGTAAGGAATAGTCAGACAGTAAACGGGTTAAGGAAACCAATTCAAATATTATTAGAATCCTTACCAAAGATTTGTAAATCTCATTATGAAATAATCTAATCATTCCCTTTCTTGATTTTAAGATTCTTTAGTTTATTGTTTCATAGAATAAAAAAGGCCAAAGCTATTTGAAAATTTCAAATTTATTGGAGTCCATCTATGTGTGAACATGTTTCGATTAAATTGTTATAAGTGACAACATACCTGTATAATCACATCTCCAGTAAATAAAGGAAGCCAGTGCCTCTAGTTCATTGGGGAGCACTTAGAAAAACTCATCTGCATTAAATGAATTCAATGACCCTTTTGTATTTGATGGGTCCTCATGGAAAGTATACACCATGGTCTCTAGGAAAGACATTTCGAGTGTTTTCTCGTGTCCTTTTAATTATAAAATAAATTATTTTCCACATTTTTTTTATTTTAATTCAATATTGAAATTTATTCATTTTAAATTTTTTTTAGAGTTAGATGTTTTGAATATATTAAATCAGAGGTACAAACTTTAGCATAACTGAAATACCAACAAGTGACAAAAACTAAGAGCTCATGAGGGGTGAGGACCCAACACTAGTCAAAATTATGGATATGTTACTGCAAAATGGGTGTTGTTGTGGCACCAAAGAAATCATGATGTTCGATCAAAAGGTATCAACCAATCTTCTGGTGTGTTTAAAAAATGAAATATAAAGAAGAGTGTATGCCCCCCCCTTAAAGTGTTTGCATGCACCAACCATAAGAAATTTTTGTAAGGTAGTATACATCGAAAGACAAGCACATCAAAATAGTGAATTTTTCCCAAATATAGATAAGTCAAAGGTGAAAGTCATATACAAGATAAGAGCACATAAGGGATCCATGATCTAGGTAAATATGCACATCGAATAAATCATGTACATCAATATTTAGAGCTTACAACATGAACACAAGGCCTTTTAGGTCAGCATGGAAGAGACCAAAATAATCAATGATTTGCATCATCTTTGAAAAACAATAGAAAATAACATTTTTGATAAAAGTACATTTACAATATACAACATGCATATGAAACATAGAATAATTGAGATACAAATAAATGAATGTCACAATAGTATTAGTTACTTTTTATCACTGTGTCAATGAAGCCTCAAGGGTCATCCAAAGAGAGCTAACAAACAAGAGATGCATCAAGTAGCACATCATAGGGAAGAACATCACATGCAAGAAAAAAATGAAAACACAATGGTACTGCATGAACAAAGCTAGTCTAGAAAATTATCCACCTCCCAATCTCGCTCATCATTATATAGAGATGATGGACAAGATGCTAAAGGAGATACAATGAGTATAGTAGATAGAGCTATGTCTGTTTACAAATATGGACCACACTCTAATGATCGATCATGACGTGTGTTGCTACTAACTATAGTTAGTTCTTTAAAAAACATCAAAGATAGCTCATTATCATTTTTAATAGTTTCAATCATGTTATCTAAAACATCATGCAAATTAATCATTATAGGTGATTTGATAGGAAGAGGAGAACAGTTTCTTCGAATCAAAAACTTCAACTTTTGATGAGGTTGAGATAGATAAAATAAATTTTAAAATAAATTATTTTCTCTATTTTTTTATTTTAATTCAAATATTGAAATTTATTTATTTAAATTTTTATTTAGAGTTATATGTTTTGAATATTTTAAATAAGAGGTGCAAACTTTACCATAACTGCAATACCAATGAGTGACAAAAACCAAGGGCTCACGAGGGGTGAGGACCCAACACTGGTCAAATTATGGATATGGTACTGCAAAATGGGTGTTGTTGTGGCACCAAAAAATCATGGTGTTTGATCAAAGTGTATCAACCAATCTTTTGGTGTGTTTACAAACTAAAATATAAAGAAGAGTGTATGCCCCCCCTTAAAGTTTTTGCATGCACCAACCATAAGAAATTTCTTTAAGGTAGTATACATCTAAAGGCAAGCACATCAAAATAGTGAAATTTTCCCAAATATAGGTAAGTCAAAGGTGAAATTCATATACAAGATAAGAGAATATAAGGGATCCATGATCTACGTAAGTATGCATGTCGAATAAATCATGTACACAAATATATAGAGCTTACAACATGAACAAAGGGCCTTTTTAGGTCAGCATGGAAGAGACCAAAATACTCAATGATTTGTATCATCTTTAAAAGACAATAGAAGAGAACATTTTTGATAAAAGTGCATTTACAATATACAAGATGTATATGAAACATAGAATAATTGAGATACAAATCAATGAATGGCACAATAGTATTAGTCACTTTTTATCATTGTGTCAATGAAGCTTCAAGGGTCATCCAAAGAGAGATGAACAAACAAAAGATGCACCAAGTAGCACATCATAGGGAAGAAAATCACATGCAAGAAAAAAAATGAAAACACAATGGTACTTCATGAGCAAAGCTAGTCTACAAAACTATCCACCTCCCAATCTTTCTCATCATTATATAGAGATGGTGGACAAGATGCTAAAGGAGCTACAACTAGTATAGTAGATAGAGATATATCTATTTACAACCATGGACCATGCTCTAATGATGGATCATAACATGTGTTGCTACTAGCTATAGTTAGTTCTTTAGAAAACATTAAAGATAGCTCATTATCATTTTTAATAGTTTCAATCATGTTATCTAAAGAATCATGCAAATTAATCATTATATGTGATTTGATAGGAAGAGGAGAACAATTTCTTTGAATCAACAACTTTAACTTTTGATGAGGTTGGGATAGGTAAGAGTCATCTCTAGGGGTGGGTGATGGTGGAGAAAGTCGAGGAGGTAGGGCCAAATCAATATCTAAATATTTAGGGGAATACTCACTTCACACAACAAGCCCATGAGTCTTAGAATAGTGTTGTCATCAACATTATCTTGCACTACAAATTGGCACAATATTGTCACAAGCATTCTCTCTTACTACAATTTTTTTGGTTACAAATCAATTTTTTCATTGAAAGAGTTCGGGTAACACTCAACATTAATTCCCTTTTTTTTTTAGTTCTAGGAACGTAAGGAGGGACATAAGGAAACTCTAAAGGTTTTTATATAGGAAGAGTGCTAGATAGTTTTAGGCATTTGCCTCTTTGTCCTTTATAATATGGTTGAGATTGAAATAAAATACACATTGGACACTCTAGGAAGAGTGACGATTCCTAGCTTAGGATGTAGTTTACTTATTACTTATAGGGAAAGAAGAGTTACTTCTACATCCATAGATGTCAAAGGATCCTTACGAATAGTAGTCAGAATGGGTCCCACATAACTACATAAGGATAACTCAACTATTATCTTGGATTTAAAATTTTGATAGGATAGTGTGTGCAGGAAAAGTGGTTAGCAGAAACGTAAAATTTGGTTTCAAGAAGATCCATACACCAATGGGACTCTTGGTGCAATTTATGGAGCTATATTGAATAGCTCAACTTCCCAAGGGGTGTTCTATTATTCTCTATCTCATAGGATACCTCAAGTCAATGCCTTTGCTCTCAGATCACTAAGCAAAGTGACTTAGGAATGACAACTCCAAGAATGAGTGATGTTTTATTAATTTAGCATGAATGCATTCCTAGATGTGTATGATATTGAATCTATGATGATTTAAACTAGCATGAATATGATGTTGTAATAAAGATCAGTAATCCTATCCTAACAGTATATACTAATCTAGCATGGATATGCTATGATATTTAAAATTACTTCTAAATGCTCTTAAGATGATTTTTATCAAAGAGAGACTAAATGCTTAATAAAATGACTATAGATTAGATGCATGAAACTTGGATCTATCAAAATGAGAGAATGAGAGCTCTATTTATAGAAAAAATAGGGCAATGGATGGTCAAGATAGGATAATCTTAACAAGGGCCATGATTGAAAGTTAATCAATCCATGTTTACAATTCTCACCAATGAAATGGTGACAATTGTCAACAAGAGACTGCTTGAGAGGAGATGTAAGAAGCATTAAATGCTTGAGAAGACATGAAGGTTACCTTAGGAGGTGAGGGTTAAGTTTAAGTTAGGGTTATCCTATGGATAAAGCTTTTACCAAAGGGGTAAGCTCTTGTGCAAGGGTTAGAGGAATAACCAAGGTTAAAGCCATGAATGCTTGATGAGACCCTTGGGTTAAATGGGAATTGAGTTAGAGAGAGTGTCTAATCATGCAAGAAGGTTGAGTTAACCACTAATGGTTATGAAGACTTTGAAGGTTAATTTTTTGAGGACATAAAGCTTTTAATGGTTATTGAAGACTTTGAGGATTTGAGAAGTGACTTCCCTTTGCTTAGGGATGTGACAATATTTAGGAGATGGATTAGGCTAAATTAGAAGTGATTAGAAAATATAGAAGAGTTTTAGGAGACAAGTGGGAGATGTAGGATTTTACAAGTGGATGGAGGAGAATTTTAATTACAATAAATTTCTTTATTTCAACAAAAATAGATGCAACTTGCATTAATACAAGTGGGGGTTTTAAATAAATAAATTGGATTTATTTAATTGCAAGGATCAGTTTAATTAAATGTAAATTTAATTAAAAGGGGAGAAAGGGAAATTAATTAAATAAAGTGATTTATTTAATTAAAGGTTAGAAAAAGGCTTAGGTGAACTTAATTAAATAAATTGAGTAACTTATTTAATCAAATAGATGAATGCAGAGAAATTAATTAACTAGAGGAATGAGGTTAAAATGAATATTAAATATTCACTTAGGAAAGTGGTCAGATTTGTACATCTACATTTTGCCCCTCTTTGAAGTGACATGTGTGCACATGTTGATTCAAAGAAAATTTTTCATATTTGATGAGCGTTTTTGAATTAATTACATCTTGATTATTTCGACTGTGTTGAATGCTTTCGAATTGATTCATCTCCCAAAAATGATGTTGATTAGGCTAAAAGTGAGAAAAAATGAGGAAAATACATGCCCCACTTACTAACCTTGTTGAATTTTACTCTATAAAAAGGTAAAAAGTGATTTAATTCTTATCATTTGCACATATGTCTCCTTGTGATTGTGACACTTGAGCTCCAATGAAAATGTCAGTTCCTTATGCTTTGCACTGATTTCAGTGTGTTCGTCAATACCGGAGGCCTGCCGCGTATGGCCCACCTATAAGTCATCTAATTTTGCCACTTTTTTTATTGATTTTGCTTTTTTTTAATCATGTTTTTCATTTTTTAGTTGGAAAATTACCATTTTAGCGCATAGGGGTCTATTTTTTTCACATACTATAGGAACGATAGCGTGTAGGGTTAACCTAGCTAGGTTAGCGTGTAGCTTGCATTTTGTAGTGCGTCAACATGTTAGGGTAGTGCATAGGGTGTTTTAGCGCTTTGGGTTAGCAGGGTAGCACAATGGCAAAACTAGTTAGAACATAAAGGATTTTAGTGGGTAGGGTTAAGTATCTAGCACATTGGTGAAAAAAGATAGCGCATAGTTAGCAACTTAGTGCATAGGAGGTCGATTTTGCACATGGGGGAAAAAAAATGGGTAGAAAAGACTTGGAAGAATGCGTCATAGATTGTTTGAATGAGGATCTTGATGTTCTTTTGATGTGGATATTTGATTTTTGCCTTGTGATATGAATTTGATGTCCGATATGAGTTTTGATTCTTGATTTGCGATATGCGTTATGGATTTTGAATTGCTTGCATTATGGGTCTTTGATATGATTTCTCGACATGAGTCAGATTGTTGATATGGGTCTTTGATTTTTGGTATGGTGCTTTGATTTTCAATAGGTTGCTTTGATTTTCGATAAGGTGCTTTGATTTTTAATGTGGTACTTGATTTTCGATATGGTGCTTTGATTTTCGATATGGTGCTTGATTTGATGCTTCGTTATTTCAATTTGATTTTGTTTTGATTGGATATATCAGATAGATGTGGGAATTGATGATGGACATTTGTTATTTTGCAGGCACAACTTGGTGTACTTTAGTGATGAGAATGATTTCCATGACCATGGTCATTTATTCTATGACTGTCACAAGATGATAGGGATGTGATTAACAGATGTGGTTTATCTTCTTTACTAGACATGCCTCAGTATATCATTAACCAAGGTTTGTTGACAGCTTTGGCAAAGAGGTGGCACAATGACATGAACACCTTCCATTTGGCTACTAGTGAGATAACAGTCACACCTGAGGACTATTGTCGCATTCTATAGATTTTGATTGTGGAGGCCTTGTTGCCATATGAGAAGACTGAGGAGGGTGGGACAAAGGCTCTCCGTTGCATCTTCTAGGATGATCAGATTTTTGGATATGAGATCTCATGGCAGGAGTTTTTTGGATTTGGATTATGCTCCCTTGCCTTCGGTATTGGCAAGTTTTATTGGTGGATTTCTATGTCCAGGCCGTAGGTTGAAGGGACTAGCTATGGGATGGGGATTGGTTCTGGAGGATATGGTGACGTAGGGATGTAGGTTTGCAAGGGGGTCCTGTATGTTATCCCACCTTTACATAGAGCTTCAATAGGTGTTGTATCTAGGATACAGTAGTTTGTCAACGGGGGTGACATTACAATAGGTGTGGGCCTAGGAGCACATTCCTATGTCGAGACTGCTTGTAGATAGGGATAGGCTAGTTGGTTGATCATATGCTTATGGGTACATAGGTATAGTTGTCCAATGCGAGCTGGGAAAACTAGAGCACTGGTTGAGAGCATTGGATGATATTGATATGATCATTTGGAGATTGTATATGGATTGTGAGGTGTGGGCTAAGGATGGGCTAGAGATGTCCTATGTGTATATGTCGAGATATTTGATAGGGCAAACACCCTTTATCATTGAGTGACTTTTGAATAGTCATGTTCAACGAGAATATGGGAGACAACAGGGGATGCCACAGGGAGCATGTTTATATGCTTGCCAAAAATAGGATGTGCCTGAGTGAGGACCTACGGTGGATAGTGTAGCGGTGGTAGAGGAGTACATGACATTGGCAGGCTAGATCAGCGATTATGGAGCTGGTGTTGTTGATGTTGGGATGACAAAGGTGTTCTCTACCTACTTCATGGCACATGCAATGGCATGGATATCGAATCTAGCATAGATGTTACCTGCTTTTGATGATGATGATGATGAGGAGCTAGAGAGGCAAGGGGGAGTTAGACAGAGAGATGAGGAGGGAGATGAGGTAGGAGATGGAGGTGGGGATGATGGAGGAGCTGATGGAGGAGGTGGTGCAAGAGGTGAAAGAGGAGGTGATAGAGGTGGAGGGAGAGCTAAAGGACAAGTGGGTGATGGTGGGAGAGATAGAGGATGAGGAGGGGATGGAGGGAGAGGAGGAGGACTTCTCCTTGGTGTTGGTGGTGTTGGTAGGGTAGGTGTAGTGCTAGCGGTCATGGGGTGTATAGAGGATTTTAGGCGACCCACCTAGAGGAGGAGATCCGATGTTCCACCTCCACCGACACCTTGGATAGGGACAAGTATGGGTGGGACCATGATATAGGTACACATTCAGATTAGAGTACTCACCCATTGACAAGACTCACAGATTAGAGCCCTAGAGGTCACAATGTTGCAACTACAGACATAGGTGCTAGCACAACAACACCATATTACGTAGATTATGGCAGAGTGAGATACAAAGAGAGAGCATCGAGGCCAGGCAGAGGAGATTGTAGAGAGATTGGAGAGAGCGACAGGTTCCTCGATGTGGGATGCACTGAGGGAGATGTGGTACATGGCCAAGGAGGCTGAGTACTATAGGTGGTTATATGAGGAGTTAGTCCCTAGAGAGCACAGAGCTCCTAGCTAAGCAGCCAGTCAATATGCTCGTAGTCAGATGGGGACAAACAGAAAAGGTGTTACGGGGCCTCCCCGACATGATCCACCTGGTGGAGATCTAGGAGCTGTGACATCTGCTATGAGACCGTCAACCCCAGTAGTCATACCTGAGAGACTTGTCTCTGTTGTATTGTGATCATTTTATTGTATTTTGATAGACATGATATCCCTTGTACATTTCGATCATTTTTTAGAGATATATATATATATATGGTATTGATTTCTCTGATCCACATGTGGTGTGTTATGAATGATGATTTATGATATGCATTGATATGATGTTTCTATGATGATGATGTAATGTTTAGATAGTAATTCCTTTGATTTTTATTATGATGTATGAGTCATGATGAAATGAGAATATGATGAGGCATTGTTACCTTGATTTATTTGATGTATGATATGATAATGATGTGAGATGTATCTTGAAAATGAGATGTATGATAATGATAATGATGTGAGATGTATGATAATGATAATAATGTGAGATTAATTTAAAATGATATGCAACTTGATGCCCTCCTAAATGGCACAAGGTTAGTCAATGATAAAATAACACAAAACACACAAAACCATTAGTGTTAGTTAATCAAAAGCTAATCTACAAAAGGCATACCAAGAGAGACACTAAAAACATGCTAATGTATCTAACTAAAGAAGTAAAGATAATGAGACATCTCCAACTGCCTCTTAGCATGGCCTTAGCTCCTTCTCCCTTGTTCCTCTCCTCTCCAAGTTCCAAAATAGTGTAGCTCTCAGCAGCGTTTTGCACTATGGATGCTTATGGAGGATTGAGATTGTAGTATAGCTCTAAATGTGAAATGAAAAGATAATACTAATCTATTGATGCTAAAATGATATATTTTAACCAAAATAACAAGATATGAGTTAATTATGCTAAAATGCTCTCTAAAAATGTCTATAGCCTAAATGCATACAAGTTTTCAGGATCTTAATTATGAAGGAATGGGCTCTATTTATAGAAAAAAATGGAGCAATGGATGGCCAGGATTGAAAGTTTTAATCAAGGGTTAAGCTTGAAAGTTGGGGATCCATGTGCACAATTTGCACCAATAAAATGGTGACAAGTGTCAACATAGGGTTGGGTTGAGAGAAGGGGTTGGAGGCATTGAATGCCTGAGAAGACTTCATGGTTATCTAGAAGGTAAGGGTCAAGTCTAAATTAAGATTACCCATTGGATTAAGAGTTAATCCAAGGATAAACCTTTGTGCAAATGATTAAGAGATAATCATGGTCAAAGCATTAAAGGCCTGATGAGACCCTTGGGTTGGGTAGAGGTTGAGTCAAAACAAATGTTTTAACCATGTAGGAAGGTTTGGGTTAACCATTAATGGGTTTTGAAGACTTTGTGGATTAAGTGGTTGAAGGTTGGAATCTTTCAAAGGTTATCCAAGACTTTGAGACATTTAGTGGTTGAAGGTTGAAAGCCTTTAATGGTTATCAAAGACTTTTAGGCTTTGAGAAGTGACTCCATTTTGCTTAGGAATGTGACAATAATTAGGGGATGGATTAGGCTAATTAGGAAGGGGTTAGAAGAATCTAGAAGGGGATTAGATTTTGCAAGTGGATTTGGTGGGTGAGGGAAAATAGGATTTTATTAAAATAAAAATTCATTTATTTCAATAAATGTGTGCAAGTTGCATTTGTAGGAAAATGCAAGTGGGGGGGTTTTTAAAATGATTTAAATAAATGTTAATTTATTTAAAAGAGTAAAAGGGGGATTTTAATTAAATAAATTGATTTTATTTATTTAATTGATTGGAATTGGATTTAATGAATTAATTAAAATAAATTGAATAATTTATTTAATTAATAGGAGAATGTTTGGAGATGAATTAATTAAATATTAATTTAATTAACTGATGGCTAGTGTATTTTTAACCAAATAAATAGCAAATATTCATTTAATTAAAATGGACAGATTTGTGTGACTACATTTGCCCCTCTTTGAGACGGTGCGGTTTTATCGCATCGTTTCAAAGAAAGAAAAACTGGTGTGAAGAAATGCCCCATAAAATGTAAATTTAATGGGTGGTATGCCCCCTCGAGAGATGGGCCGAAAAATTTCAAAAAATCGGGCGATCTCTCAAAAAAGAATGAAAAGTGGAGGGGAGGTAGAATAGAAGAAATTAGAACTAATGATGAAAGAATGGGAGAAAATGGAGTGAATATGAAGAAATGGCAAGCCAGTGAGTACCCCGAGGTCATGCAAGAGATACATAGCAGATGTAGTGTGGGGTTTGGATTGATGCTATACAATTGATCAAAATTGGTTGGACAATCTGGTGCAATCGGTTTAATTGCCCCGATCAAGTCAAAGCATGACAGTTGATGCCAGTTGTTTGCTTGGACAAGATAAAGTCTGAGTAAGTGAATCAAAGTGACCTGATGTGACTTAGACAATTGATGTAATTGCCCAATGAAGTCAAGGTATATGAAGCAAAATACTCGTTGAGACGTAGACAATTGATGTAATTGTCCGTTGGATTGTGTTTGATTGGTTGATCAATTGATAGTATGTGCGTATGATGGATGGTTGTGGGGAATCATGGCAGTCCCATTGAGACTAGGCCATTATGATAAATGCCTAATGTAGTCTAGGATTACCATGATCGATTACCTGTTGAGACCCGAAGATACTTGATTAGAGTATCTGTTGATAGTCTAGGTGTGTGGGAGTCGATGTATCTGTGTAGACAGAGTAACTAGCTTAATTTTTTTGGATGAGTGAGGATGGGAAGCGATGAAGGGATTAGGATGATGTTGATGATCAAGATAGGGAGGGTGAGGGGGGATTTGATGTTAGATAGAATATATGGGGATTAGGACTGAGTCCTATGGAAGAAGAGGAGTAAAATAGAGTATGCATTATTATGACTATGTATGCATGATATGCAGCTATTATGAATGTATGGATGGGTGGAATGCAACGAAATGCAATATATATAGATGAGATGAGATGACGATCCATAGTGCTCTATTTTCATCATTGAGCTTTAAAATGTTGTAAGAAAATACAAGCAACTTGACATAAAGATTCAAGATGACCAGAGTATTTCTTACATGGATTTTATATAGCAAGTTAATACAAGCAACTTGATATAATGGATCAAGTTGACCTGAGTATTGCTTGCGGAACAGACAAGGATTATCTCCTTTCATGCATGACTTGGATCATCCTCCTTGATCTTAGGTTGATCATATCCTGAGACAAGTGCATACCATAATAAGAGATAAAACCTTTATCCAGTTTGGTTGAGGTAGGAGGAACCAAAGAAAGAGCATTGTACCTACAAACAAACAGTATATACATAAAGAATAAAGAATACGGATCCTTGGTAATGGTTCATGCTCATATGGTCGAGGTATATGCTGTAGTCAGCAAGCCGTAGTGATCTATGACTATATTTTTGCCTATGATCACATAGCTTAGTGAACTTCCCACATAGACACCATTAGTACATGCCCCAGAACTTCATCGGAAATAATGCACAAACGATACAAAACAATGTTGAAAGATCCTAATATAAATTACTAGACCATAAATCAACCAAGTATTTGATAGTGTAAACGGAATTTTCTTGTCAAAGAAAATATCATCTTGTCTTTGTTTTTCTAAGGAAGGATGCGTCCTTGTTGAAGACAGTTTTGAGTGTTGATGTTGTTTGGTTTGATTGATAAATGGTCATTTTGTGAGTATTTTGTCAATGTTTTGCTTTGGTATCTGCATGGATGAGTATGTACAAGGTATTGCCATGTTTTTGTTTGTTTTTCGATGGTTTTTCGATGTTTTTGGAGTTTGTGTAATAGTTTTTGAATGTTTTTGGATTTTGCGAGATATTTTTGAATGTTTTTGCCAATGAATCACCAGTAATGTAGAATCCACTTCCATCATCTAGATTGTAAGGGCATTGCCCCCAAGTTGGACATGATTTATGAAAAAGCGGGATGCCAAACGCATGAAGTACTTTCTTGGATTATAGATCAAATAACAAGCCATGGTTAGATGGATGGATGTGTGTATGTATGAAGGTGATCGCAACGAGGCTGAAAGATACTAGAGCCATTGCCTTTACGAGTGGTACCTGTTTGCCAGGTTTTCACCATCGCACTTACCCAAGGTGCCACTGGAGTGGTTGTTCACCGTTTGGATGTATGATATTTCTTTACTTTTTTGAATGTTTTTGTATTTTCTTCAGGACATTTTCTGAATGTTTTTGGTATTTTCTGGTATGTAGGGGAGCTTGATGCTCTGTACACCTTAAGTATAAAACTATTTGAGGTGCATGCTATTGATTGGATCTGCAAGTGGTTCTCCTTCCGATGTAGCTAATTGATATGCCCCGGACCCGAACACAGCAGTGACAACATATGGGCCAAGCCAGTTTGATTCAAACTTGCCTTGATGTTCTCTGTTTGGTTGGTTGCGAGGATTTTCTCGAAGAACAAGATCACCTACCTCAAATGTACGAGATCTAACTCGGTGATTGTAGCTTCTACTCATGCACTGCTGATAGGCTTTGAGGTGATTGTATGCAGCTTGTTGTTTCTCATCAAGTAACTCTAAGTCCTGAAGGCGTGAGACTCTGTATGCTTCATCATCGATGAGATTGTGCAAGGAAACCCGTAAGGATGGTATCTCGACCTCAATAGGTAAGATAGCTTCAGCATCATAGACCAATGAATAAGGAGTTGCAACTGTAGGGGTTTGAATGCTAGTTCGATATGCCCATAGTGCTGGATTTAGTTGAACATGCCAATCACGACCACTGTCTTCTTTAGGATTCTCAATATGTTTTTATTGTATGCTTCGGCCTGACCATTGCCTTGTGGGTAATAGGGAGTGGAAAAGCGATGTTGGATATGAAATTTCTCACAAAGTTCACGGACATCCTGATTTTTGAAAGGAAGACCGTTATCTATGATGATGGACATGGGTACACCATACCAGCAGATGATGTAGTTGAGGATGAATGAGGCAATCTGCTTGCCGGTGACTTGGGTAAGTGAAACAGCTTCGATCCACTTTGTGAATTATTCGGTAGCGGTAATGATAAATTTATGGCCGTTGGATGAAGATGGATGAATCTTACCGACAAGGTCAAGGCCCCATTGACAAAAAGGCCATGGTGTTGTGATTGGTTGCAGTTCCTGTGCTGCTACATGTATTAGGTCGCCGTGAACTTGACATTTCTTGCATTTCCTGACAAAGTAGTAGGAATCCTTTTCCATAGATGGCCAATAGTATCCAGCGTGCAGGATCTTCTTGGCTAGTGATGGACCACTTGAGTGAGTCCCACAAATTCCTTCATGTACCTCTTCCAAAAAATTTGTTATCTCATCCTGTTCCAGACATCGAAGGAGAGTACCATCAAGACCGCGTTGGTATAGGGTTTTGGCAATAATGGTATATCGAGCAGTTTGGCGAATGAAGGTTTTTCGTTGGTTATTTGATCGGTTGGGAGGAAGGGTATGATCGCAGAGATAGGTGTAGAACTCACCGTACCATGGGGATTCGGAACCAACAAGGTGACATATCATTTCAGATTCAGGGATATCATAAGCGAGGATCCAAAGCTGTTCTTCCAAGAACTTGTAGCGTGTTGAATTTTGTGGAAGATCTAGGAGAGATGCAATGGTAGCCATAGTGTCAGCAGCTCGATTCTGATCTCTTGGTATCTGCTCAAAGGTGATAGTAATAAATGATGTCTTTAGAGTGTCCACCATTTTCTTATATGGAATGAGTTTATCATCTTTGGTCTGATACTCATCTGTTGCTTGTCGAATGACCAGTTGCGAGTCACCATATACTTGTAGTTCTTGTAATTTCCATTGTACGGCGAGCCTGAGTCCTGTGATCAAGGCCTCATATTCTGCTATGTTGTTTGTGCATGGAAATGTGAGCCTATAAGACTTCAAGATGCTATCACCTTGAGGTGTGATAAACAGAATGCCTGCCCTCGAGCCATGCCTAGTGTACGAGCCATCAAAATATAGTTTCCATGGTTGTACTTCTGTGATCATGAATATCTCTTCATCTGGAAAATTGGAAATGAGGGGATGATCACCTATGAGAGGTGCATCGACCAACTGATCTGCAATAACCTGCCCTTTGATAGCTTTACGATCGACATACTCGATGTCAAATTCACTTAGAATCATCACCCATTTGGCCAAGCGACCTGTCAATGCTGCTTTGCGGAGTAAATACTTGAGTGGATCAATCTTTGCAATGAGTTGTACCTTGTGTGTTAACAGATAGTGCCTCAGTTTAGTGGCTGCTAAGATTACTGCTAGGCAAGCTCGCTCAATAGGGGTGTAATTGAGTTCATAGCCCACCAATGTGCGAGAAATGTAGTAAACAGCACACTCTTTTCCTTCTGCATTATGTTGTGCCAGTAGTACACCCAATGTTGTACTTGTTGCTGAGATATAGAGTAACAACGGTCTACTTGGATCTAGTGGCATCAACAATGGTGGATTCATGAGATAGTCTTTAAGCATCTGAAATGCTTGCTGGCATCGGGCATCCCACTGAAAGCGGATGTTCTTGTGTAGCAGATGTGTAAATGGGTGACACTTATCAGCCAATTGTGCAATGAATCTTCGGATGGATTGAAGCCATCCTTGTAATGCCCTTAGCTGACTGATATTCTTTGGTGGTGGCATGTCCATTATTGCCTTAACCTTTGCTGGATCGATCTCAATGCCTTTGCTTGAGACAATGTATCCTAGAAGCTTCCCGGAGGTCACTCCAAAGACACATTTCTTTGGGTTGAGTTGAACATGGTATTGTTCCAGTCTATCAAAGATTTTATCTAAGATGTGGAGATGCCCATCTCTAGTGAGTGATTTTGCTAGTAAGTCATCCACATAATCTTCCATCATAGTATGCATCATGTCATGGAAGATGGTGGTCATTGCTCTTTGATAGGTCGCTCCTGCATTCTTTAGACCAAAAGGCATTACATTCCAGCAATATGTGCCCCATGGACATGTGAAGGCTATCTTATGTTGATCTTCTAGTGCGATCTTTATCTAATTGTAACCGGAAAAGCCATCCATGAGTGAAAGCATCGCATGTCCTGCTGTTAGATCCACTATGATGTCAATATTTGGTAGGGGAAAGTCATCCTTAGGACAAGCCTTATTCAGATCTCTGAAGTCAGTACAAATGCAGATGCCCCCTTTTGGTTTGCTGACGGGCACAATGTTGGAGATCCATTCTGCATAATCAATTGTCCTAATGAAACCAACATCTAGGAGTTTCTTGAGTTCTGTTTTGACTAGCACTGCAATCTGAGGATGCATCTTACGAAGCTTCTGCTTGACAGGTTTGGCTCCTTCTGCGATGGTAAGGTGATGCATGACTAAATCAGGATCAAGCCCAGCCATGTCTGCATATGACCATGCAAAGTTGATCTGATGTTTCTGGAAGAACTCTATAAATTGAGGCTATTCCTCTGGAGTGAGAAGAGATGCCAGATGTATGATATGAGGATTTTCAGGAGTCCCCACATTGTATTCTTTGGTTTCCTCGATGAGAATCATTGATCGTTCCTGTTGTGTACTAGCAGGGAGAATGTCAAACCCTTCATCCTCAGGCACCTCAGAGAGGTTTTTACCATTGGATACACTCTTTCTTTTTGCTTTTGTTGGATCAAACAGTGCCACAGTGTGGTTTTCACTGGAAGATCCATGTTTTATTGTTATATTTTTGCAGCTGAAAGGTTTGGCATCCACCCCGAAGTATGCTGCGCTATTAAGTTCAATGGCGAATCTAGCTTTGTGATCTCCGCTTGGTAGGTTGTCCCTTAATTCCAAAAAGTCAATGATGGCCTCATCATTTTGGAAGAAGTCAATACATGGGGGAGTGGGTTGGTTCCATTCGATGAGTTCAGGGTGGATAATGGGCATTATTTCATCGATTAGGTTAAGTGCGTTAGATGTATCAGTGAGGGTTAAGACATTATGGTGAAGGTCATTGATGGTACTCTCCCTGTCAGATTCAGGCGTAGGATGAGACGTAGGGTCTGTGGAAGATGTTTCTAGTTCAGGAACCCAAGTGGTCTTTATCTGTGCTTCTCCGTAAACAGGGATGTCTTTGTGTGACGGAGGTGGTGATGTGTCTTCCTCATCTGAAGTATTAAGCTGTACCGAATCAAATTCCCATTCATGTGAGTCGGTCTCTGAATCACTTTCCAGCATCCGATTGCTATACCATACTGGGATATCTTTTGAGTTAAACACTGCAGGTGTGATTGGTTTATGTACCTTTGTAGTGATCGATGTGGCAGGAAGTTTGATAGGGATCATGGAATCTGATATGGGAAGTATTGGTAAGATTGACTCAGTGGCTTCTGCTGTAACTACTGGTGCCATAGATGTTGCTGCAAGTTCTGATACAATTGTTGCTGCGAATGGTTTGATTGATGGGATTACTGGTTCACTTGGTGGGATGAGCGACATTGGTGATAGTTGTGTTGGGGTTTTGAGCCTCAATGGGGCAGTTGGGATGGTGCTTGATGGTGCTTTGATTATGAAAGGTGTCCTCTTTGCAGTAGGTGGGCAAAATGGTTTGCTGGGTTTTCCTTTGAATCTGAGTTTAGGAAGGATCTTTTTTTCAAAGCCTAGGCCTGTATTACCTTTGGGCTTTAATTCTGGTAGAAGAGGTTCATGTCATCCTTGTTTACAATATCCCAAAGCACTCTGACCATCATATCCGATCCTTTGCATAATGAGGAGACCTTTGCCATACTGTTGCGTAGGAAGTGTAACTCGCGGTTTATCAGTGGTGATGGGATCTTTATAGATCCAGTCCGCTAGGTCCTCATCTTGGGTTTCTTCCTCTTGACTCTTTCCAAGGACGAAAGGTGTTAAGGCACATGCGGGCATGATTAGTGGTTGCTGGAGTAACTGCTGTGGTTTACCATGTGTTCTAGGAGAAGTGGGGCATTTGTCCCACACAAAAGAGTTGACTCAAGTTGTATTCCCGGGGACCTTCCTCTGCTAGTTTCATCTTAAGCTTTTCTTGCTTTGGTATAGTAGTGTTTGAACTGGCAAGAGAGGCTGGACTTATATATGATGTGGAGGAAATGGCTTCTCTATTATTAGGATCAGTAATCTCTGGTTGATGGCTGATATTATGGCAAAATGCAAAGGGGTTTGCATCGCCCAGAATTGTGATCTCTACACCGTTATGTGGGAAATTGATACATTGATGGCAGGTAGATGGAATAGCTTGCATGGCATGTATCCAAGGTCTTCCTAATAATAGATTATATGGCAGAGGAAGGTCCAAAACCTGACAAATGATGTGATTTGCCACGGGGCCTACTCGGATTGGTAGTACCACAGCTCCTTTGGATGAACGTTCCGCATCGTCATAGGCTTTGATTGTGATCTTTTGACGAGGATCCACTGATTCTACCGCATATCCCAATGCTATGACCAACTGTAGTGTACAAATATTCAGGCCTGCTCCATTATCGATCAAGACTCGCTTGATCCTATGTTGGTTGATAAAGCCTTCAATGTGTAGCGAAGCGTTATGAGGTTGCTGGAAGGAAGAGTTGTCACTTTTGGAAAAAGTGAGACAAGGTGAGGACTTTAGACTTCCAACCATGGCTTGAAATTGGTCTATATTCAGATTTGCAGGGACTGACACCTCTTGGAGGGCTTGATCCAAGATAGTTTTATGAGAGGGCGATAGGCGTAAAAGCTCTAAAATGGATATAAGCGTAGGGGTTTTGTCTAATTGTTCCACAAGATTGTACTGCTTTGGAACGGAGGTGGTGCCTTGTGGAGCTGCCTTTATGGTAACTTTTCCGCGACGCGTAACAACATTGCAATTTGAGTTGGGATTTTTGAAGGTTATAGTTGCAACTTGTTCACTGGCATCATACAGATGATTTACAGTGTAATTATACGCAGCCTGCGTATAATCAGTGGTGTCAGTGCCTCACCTAGAAGTGGAAGGACCACTTTGATCTTGTGATGGAAGTTGATTTTTGAACATCAGATGATCATTATTGGTTGTTTTTGGGTCATGTCCTTCAATTTCAATTTCTCCTCAATCAATAAGATCCTGAATGAGATCTTTCAATCGGTGACAATTACTTGTCTTGTGCCCTCTTCCTTGATGGAATTCACAGTGTTCAGTATCTCTCCACCATGCCGGTTTGATTTGAGGTTCATAGTTTGATAGTTTAGGTAGAGTGACCAAATTTTGAGAAATGAGTTGTCGCAACACTATTTCAATGGGTTCCCCTAAGGGAGTGTATGTGCGTTTTTGTTTTTGCTGATGAGGTCTTGGTTCATCATGAGATGTGATGCGATCTTGATTAGGAGGAACATTTGTGTTATTCTAAGGTGGAGGATTTTGTCCTGCAAACCGAACCACAGGTTGTGCATTTTGTATAGTCCGAGCATCCACAACCCCATCGTTGACGATGTTCTTGTTCTTGTTCCAGAAGTTCGGTTTATCACTATTGAAGCGCGGGCGAGGACTATCTTTTGGTTCATTAAAGATTTTGATGAGTCCTTTCTTGATGAGTGTCCTTTCACATTTTAAACCCTTGGTGATCATATCGTTAAAAGAGTCTATGTCTTTGACATCCAGGTGGAATTCCATTTCTTCGTTTAAGTTGGAAATGAAAATTTCCACTAGTTCTCATTCAGGTAACTGAAGAGAACATCTGCTAGACATTTGGCGCCATCGTTGCAGGAATACTGAGAATAGTTCACCTGGTTTTTGTTTGGTGTTGCACAGATCGGCCATGGTGATGTCGCGTTCAATGTTATGAGAGTAATGAGCTAGGAACTTCTGGATGAGTTCCTCAAATGTTCTTATGCCACCTGGTAGTCGGGAAAACCATGATGTGGTTGTTCCTCCCAAGCTTTGGGGAAAAAGGCGCATTAGGTAGGTGTCTTCATATGCTACTTCAAGACAAGCGGAATGAAATTCTCTGACATGATCACGAGGATCTCCCTTTCCTCTATTTTTTTTGAATTTTGGTGTTTCGAACCCGCATGGAAAGGGTGGCATATAAAGATTCCTATCAAAATGATAGGGATAGATGTCGTTAAGTGAGAATTGATTGGTCTTAACACCACTATGGAGCTGTTGGGCGAGATTCTCGACTTGTTGCCGTAACATCTCCATTTCATTTGGAGGAGGGGGTGGTGGGTTACCTCGAGGAATGTTATATCTGATGTGATCTCTACCTCTTTCCTCCTCATGGTGACTTTGTCTTTCTGATGCTTGTCTTAATTGGGCAAGATCAAAGTCAGAGGGGAGTTTGGCTCCTTCTTGAGTGAGTTTTAAGAAGTGAGCATCCGCATTGCTCCTGAGTATTTCATCAAACAATCTGTTAAAGAGAGGGTTATGCTGAGCCCTTTCTATTGTTGCAGGAGTAGGAGTACTTGGGTTTTCGTCATTTGCATTTCCTCCAAGTGCTTCTTGGAATTCATTGAGATTTTCCTCTTCTTCCTCTTCTATTTCTATTTCTCATTGCCATGATTGTGATCGGGTTTGGGCCATTTTGTTTATGAGTCTTTGTTGAAATTGCATGAAAATGATGATGAGTTTGAAATGAGAGATTGATGATTGGTGAATTGTGTTGCATGTGGATCTCTAGCACCTTTAAGTTGGATGTAACCAAAATTCCTTCTTTGAATTGCTTGTTTGTTTGATAAGTTTTGTTGTGATAAGGTATAGAGAAATCTGAGATGTGTTACAGATTTAACTACCTAGTAATGAGAGGATTCACTCATGAACTAGTTTTAACCTGCGTAGATGTGTCTCTTAGGATGAGCTTATCCTAGATGTAGAAACAATCTAAAAAGTGATGTGATGTGTTTGATTTCAAGCAATATCTAAAAGAGAACTTGGGACAAGAACCTCTTAATGTTTTGAGAGTTGGGATGGATTGATGATGGAATGATGATGTATGAATGAGATGATAGATGAAATGTTTTCAACTTTCAATAAAAACTTTGTGTTACGAATGGGACAAACTCTACCTCGTCCCTTTCAAGTGTTGGTGGTATTTCTCGAGCTGTGTTGTATGTGATACAGATGTTTGGGAAGAAGTTGGGATTAATCCTTCCTCCTTGATTTTTGTGATAACTCAGAGCTCTATATTGCATAAAAGCTCTGTGGTTCAATGATTCTGAATCAAACTCGTTTGTTTTACCTTGAAGGTATAGACGCATGCGATGTAGAAAGACTCTATGTGAGACAAAAATTTGTCTATTGAGATAGAAGAATTTCCTTCGTTTGATCAAAGCCTTTGAGCTTAATGGTCTTCTTTTCAAGTTGATATTCTGATGACACTTCTTCTTTCACAGAATGTGAAGAATGGTCATAAAATTTTGACTCTTTTGTTGTTTGCACTTTGTTGATGTGTTTGGTTGTTTTGAGAAATGTTGGATGAATACTTTGTTTTTGGGAAGTGATTTTCTGATTTTTCTTTGACAAGAAAACAAAGCAAGCACACAAACACAAGATTGTAGCCTCAAAGGCACAAATGAGTATGGGTCTAGATCAACCCAATCCTTGGACTTGTATATGACCCTTCCTTTAGATGTATTTTAAGGTGTATTTCCAAAGCCTGAAGTCGGCTCAATTTGCACTAGGTCTTTAAAATGAACACACTTCAAACACTTTTTATCCCTAAGGTCAAATGGCCAGTTGTGATAAATTTAGCCCACATCTTGATATTTCTTCGACTTTGGTACTACATACCTTGTGAATCCCACCGTGGCAGGTAAGGATATGATATACTAAGTCTTGCGCGAGCATAACAAATAGATGATCCCTATGATGGGGGAGTCACCACTTTTATCAAGCCACAAGTGACTTTTCAAAAAGCTATGTTTCTACTCAAGGAAATATGTATGGTGAGTATCTTGGGAGCAAAACCATCTATGCTCTTGCACTAAATTATATCTCAAATATTGTCGATCAATAGAACGGGTGGGCTACTACTTAAAGGTGTTTAGTCATGTTCGATGTTTTTGGACATAAGTTCATTCTGCAGTGACTCACTTAAGAGCCTTGTAACTGGTGGTGGGGCCCATTTGTCCTTTCGGCCAGTTACATTGTAGGAACAGCTATACCCAAGGCTACAACTTTCGCTCTCACCTGATTTCTATAACGGCTTGAAGGATTTACCGCGCGAGGTTGTTCCCAAGAGTGATGTGTCTCTTGGCAGGCCTCTCTTAAAAAGATAAAAATTTTGAGTGTTACTAACACTTTTCTCTTGCACCTAGGACCACGAAAGCCAAGGGAGAGGATAGTGTGTGTTAGAGGTAGGACCACTCGATTGACTTTTTGCACAAGTGTGCCAAGCATAAAAGACACTTGTTCTTTTTAACCCATTATTGTAATGTGATCTAACTATTTGAGATGTTGCTCCAACAACCATGGTGTTTGTTTTAACTTCAAAGGCAATATGTTTGAGTAAACTAGAATTTGAAATCCTGGTCAACTTAATTTTAAGCTGTAGCGTCCTAAAATTGTGACACTTGCAATTTCGACTGCATTTCGGTCTTCACGATGGCGACGCAACACGCAACCTGAATGGAGACCTTGAAACTTGCTCACGACACTGAAAACTGCATTTTTCAAGCACCCTGGCTTGAACCTCCTTGCACCCTGCTATCCCGGGAGGTGGGACCAGAGCGCCCAGCGCCCTGGTCCCTGGGTCCTATTTTGGGCCCGGTCTCCTAAGGGGCTCGGGTCTTTTTGTTTGCAATTTGGAAATTAACTTTCCTGGTCGGCCTAAGGTCGGGAAAATTAGTCTATCAGCCCTAAATGACAAGTATATAAACTACATTTTCCTCTCTCATTTGGGTAGATGGAAAAAAGGTGAAAGCAAGATTCAAACATTCAAGCATTCAAGCATTCAAGCATTCAAGCATTCCTTCTAAGTCTCCATTCAAGGCTAAGTGTTGCATTCAAGACAAGGATTCAACCATTGAAGAGGAGATCACATACTACATGTTACATACAACATACAACATACAACATACAACATCTAAACCTTCGCACATAAGGATACAAACATCCTTAGAACAAGGTATTAGTACTTGTTTTACAGTCATTTACATTTACAGCTCTTGCTCATTTCTTGGTTAATTCCAAAACCAGGGTTTGACCTAAAGGCAAACCCCTAATCCCTAACCCCCCAATCATCTTCGCTTTTCTGTGTGTAGGTTGCAGGTACGCGGCTGAAATTGAAGATCTGGAATCCTTGTGCAGAGACGAACAGATCCCCCTTCATTTCGCGGATTTTTCGGAGGACCGTGGTGCCGGGCGCCATCGTCTTGACAACTTTTGCTCAAATTTGTAGGGCAGCGCCGTATCGACATTTTACTGCTAATTCCAGGTCCGCAGCTTCATCCTATAATCCGAACTCAGTTTATAAGTAAATCTTTGTCACTTTCTATGCATGCTTAGTTTAATTCTTCTATCAACATTCTTTACAAAAGAGGGTAGCCTAGCTGTCTTAACCCTTGAAACACATTTAGCATCCAATCTTGCATTGCGTGGGATTGGATCTAGTGGGTTTCAACCCCTCTTTTGAATGTAAAGTCTCTCTCCTAAGTGAAAACCATCGAATCCTAGCGAACCTCCCTTCTCTCTCCTCGGAGTTGGAAGAGGGGAGAACAACTAGGGTTCGATCGCGATTTTCCACTTTACATTTTGGTGAACCCGACGTGAACATCCTTTCTGATTTTTCATGCTTAGATCTGAAAAAATTGATTACATTTCCATGTTTGATCTTTTGCAAAATTTTAGAGGTGATTGCATAAAAACCCTAAAATTTCTTTTTAGTAATTAAACTTGTGAAAATTTTAATTGTTAATGCTTGTTTCAGATCTGTCCTTCTATTACAAATTATCAATTCATATCTATGCTTTAATTTTGAAAATTTAGTGGTTAAGTGTCAAAACCCTAATTTTTGAAACCTTCTTGATTCAACCTTTGACTGACAATTTCACTGATCAAAACATCTCCAAATCAGTTGTAAGTTTGGATTCCACAATAAAATCACAACATCTTTCATCCCTGAAAATTTGGAAAAAATTTGCGAGGACCGTGGCACTGAGCGCCATCGTCCCCGACATTTTTTCTGAAATTTCGGGAGCGAGATCTTACTGTGTTTTTCTGCTAAAATTCAGAATTTTGGCTGATTTTATCAATTATAACACCTTCAAAATTACAGTCAAAGTTGGTCTTGTGATTGCTTGGATTAAGGCTTTTAAACATTTAAAAATCATTGAAATTGAAATTTTGTGTCAAAATTGTGTTCTTACTGTCCTAAATCTAAAAAGTGTGTTATCATTCATTCGAAATTTCAGTGCTTTATTCAAATTCTTGCATTTTGTGACTTTTGAAATTAAGTGCTTAATTACAACAACTTTAATTTCCACTTTCAAAATTGAATTTTGTGTGAAATTGAGTCAATTTTCAAATTTCAAAATTTGCATTGCTCTTGACATTCCCTCTAAAAATCATAAAATTCAAAATTTCAGTTTCCCTCTCTTTTTCAAAATTCAAATTTTGCATTTTTCGACAATCTTGGTAGGGTTCAATTTTGAGATTGCAACTTTAATTTGGCCTATCTACAGATTGTAAAATCACTCAATTTTTTCAGATTAGCTCTAAAATCATCATAACTTTCATCCCTGCAAATTTTGAAAAAAGTTGCAAGGACCGTGTTGTACTCCGAGCGCCATGGTCCCGGACATTTTTTTCGAAATTTCGGGAGATTGTTGTGATTGCATTTAACAGCTTAAATCCAGAAGATTGGCTGATTTTACTGAAAATTGCTACCTCTAAAAACAAAATTTTCTCTCCTTCTCTAGTGCATGAGTTTTACAACAATAAGTCCTACTTACACTATTCCCGTTAGATGAAGCCGTAGAATTAAGTCTTTCCGAGGTTTAACTACTGAGGAGATGGAACCTAATTTGAATAGCCTTTTTAACGAGGACATGGGTAATTCCTCTAATCCTCCTAATGATGAAGAAGCTCTCCATGAGGTTTCCATAGAACAACTTTCGAAATTGGATAACCAATTTGACGATTTTCGACAATGGATGTCTTAAGAATACCCTGATAGTCAAGCTCTTCCTTTAATTGAGGGTCTAAAACGTATGCTTCAAAGTGATAAGAATGGAATTGATATTTTGCGTGGTATTTCACACATTGTGAATTCGAACGTGATGCCTATGAAGAGTTGTGCCGAAACTTTAGGTTATACACAACCTCCTACTCAAGTCAATCATTCTATCCCTTTGATGACTCCTATTTCTAGTATACCTACCTTTACATCAAACATAATGGCTACTTCTACACAAGACATTCCTCCTATGATCACCAGTCATGGGGGCAATCCTTCCTCTTCAATTAATCTGACTTCTTCATTCATTCCTTCAATGAGTGTTCCTATTACATCTCCGCAAATGAACATGACGCAAGGGGGCAATTCATTTAATCATTCCATTCCTCCTTGTAGTGTTCCTCCTGTCCAATCATCTCCTATGACTAATTATCATAGGGTCCCACCACCTTACTCTTTACCTTCTTTCAATAACATAACACCTCCATCTCAATCTAACACATCCAATATGAATTCTTCGACTGAAGCGACCATTAACAATCTAGAATAAACTGTCTCTTCTTTACAGCAACAAATTGCCTCTATGAATCAATCTAAGTTTAGTGTGCCCACATTTGATGTTGCGAGCCCACTTTCTCTTGACATTGTTCGAGCTATCCCTCCTAAACATGTTGAAATCCCGCATTTGGAACTTTATAATGGTAAAGGAGATCCTCTAACACATGTTAAGACTTTTCAAACAATTTGTACTAATTTTGCTTATGACCAAAGGTTGCTTGCAAAACTGTTTACTAGAACATTAAGAGACAAAGCCCTACAATGGTATTGCTCATTGCCTTCCTATTCTATTACTTCTTTCGAACAACTTGCAAATGCTTTCATTCAACAATTTCAAAACAATATAAGTCCTAAGGTTACTTTGATTGATTTAATGCATTGTAAACAAGGTGTTAAAGAAAAAGTGACTGATTTCATTGGTAGATATAAGCATTTGTATGCTCAAATTTCTTTTCCAGTGCCTGACAATGATATTCAAAGAATCTTTATTTCTAATTTACAAAAAGATATTCGAGACAAACTTCTGTTTTCTGAGTTTACTTCTTTCCAACAGTTGTGTGCAACTCTTCACAATTATCAACTGACCGTGAGTCAAATGGAACAATCACATCCTATGGCTCCGAGTGATAAGGGTGATAGCAGTCAACAACCATTTGGGAAGTTTAAACCGAACAGAGATTCCATCAAATTCAATGAAAACATCATCAACAACAATGTGAATGCAGCATCAGGTGTGCCTCCTATTTCTAAGTTTTTCAAGAAAGAAAGAAAGTATACTCCTTTGAATGAATCATTGCATAGTATTATGAATAAGTTATTAGAACAAAATGTGCTTACTCGTCCTCCTATAAGGCAAATTGATCCTGCAAAGATTACCTCACCTTATTTTGATAACAAAGCCTTTTGTCAATTTCATCGTCAGCCTGGGCATGATACTGAAAAATGTTTTTCTTTAAAGGGTAAAATTCAAGATTTGATTGATAACAATACTATCTCTGTTTCTAGAGTGAATGATAAAGGCAACACATCTGTAGCTCCTCCTAACCAAAATCTTCAGATTTTCACTGATCCATTGCCTTCTCATACCTCTAATGCAATTGAGGCTAATGATTCCTCTCTCTCATCTGATGGTCTTGTGTCTATGACTCCGAATGTGATTAACTTTGTAGAGCAGCAAGAAAACCCTAAAGAACCTTCCATCACATTTGATTCCAATGAAACCATTAGGGCACCTGATGGTCCTTTATACATAGTTGCAAAAGTCAAGAATACACCTTGCCGTGGAGTGCTTATTGATCCTTCGTGCATGATTAATGTTATTACTGAAGAATTCCTTTTTACTTTGCAATTGAATCAAGTGATCTATGACAAAATGGATGTGATTGTGAAACTATTTGATGCATTTTCTTCTCCTGTAATTGGTTCTATTACATTGCCTATTGAGGTCCATAACAAATCTCTTGATGTGAACTTTGCTATTATTCCATCTTCCGAACAATTTTGTGTGAAGCTTGGCTATCCTTGGCTATCTTCCATGAAAGCTATTGCTTCTCCTATTCACAAGTGTTTGAAATTTCCCCATAATGGTGAAGTTGTTACTGTTAATCATAGTCTCTTTAAACCTGCTGAAAGAACTTCTAGCGTTCCTATTGATTACTTTTGGCCTAAACAATTCCAATCTCTTCCTCCGCGAAGTGATCATCTTTTCAAATCTTATCAAAAGTGGAAAACAGATATGATCCCATCTCTAAGTGAACCTAGAACACCTAAACTTGACATTCCTATCATTCTTGAGAAGGAAGTTCTTCCTTTGAAAGATAAAACTAATGTCTTTCCTCAAGAAGATTCCCAACCCATCCCTATGGATGTAACTATGTCTATGCCTAATAAACTTCCTAAGAGTAGACCTATACCTCCTCGTCATGATGGACTTGGTCTTCTCCCTAAACCAAATATTCCTCCTTTATATGGAGCAGTTCCTCCTCCTTCTTTTTATAGAGAGAAGAGACCTTCTTCTTCTCCTATTATCCAGCCTAAGAGACCACAACCTAAACACCCAAGTGCTAAGGACGAGAACATTCCTCCTCCTCAATCTTCTTCACTTCCTACTAAGACTAGACGAAATCATTCTGCACGTGAATGCCGATGAAAGCGTCGTCTTAGAGCTCAAACTTTGCAATCTCCAAAAACACCTTCAACAAACATTATTCCATTTTCTCCTCAGCCGGACATTGAGCCTAAATCTCCTAAACATAAGATGCATGATGGTCTTGATCCTGTGCGAGTTAAAGATCCTATTTTTATAAATCTTGATGATGATATAGATGAAAATGTTATTCATGATGAAAATGTTACTTCTCTTGCTTCTGATAGTGAATATGAACTTGTTGATATTGATAACCATTTATCTAATGAATTTTCTAAAGCACTTATCCTAGCTCCTAGACAAGAACAATGTGGCTCGGGAGATGAACATAGCCCTTGTTTGGATCTTGTGATAGCTCCATCTGCTGTGTTGGATGTTCCTCCTCTAGCGTGTTCCCTGCCTTCCCGAAACATTGATCAGCAAGATCGGGGGGTAGATGACGTGCTAGACTAGTTACATTAGCATAGCAGATTCTCTCCTCCTCTCTTTTGTTACTTCTTCTATATGTTATTCTCATTCTTCTATTTGTCGTCCTTAGTGTTGTCTACTTGAGGACGATGCAAAGCATTGAGATCTCTCGATCTCTTTCATGTTGACTCAAAAGACACATGTGTTCCCTTCTTCTAGGTGACCTTCCTTGATTGGGGAATGAAGAACAATTATGCATACATACATATGATATACATGAATTATCATACAGCATACTGACCCTGAGGAAAGCGAAGTCACCTCGTGCTTTGTGTTTTGTGTCTATTATCCTTGGGTTTATCTCACACTTGGGGGCTAAATCCTTGCGATAACATGCTCCTTTTCCTTTCTCATTTCTTATGTGTATCACTACATTAAAACAATCACCCCCAGTGAGGCGTGTGCGATCGCTTTAACGTAGGGGGGCATACATCCCGTTCATATCTTTCAAGATACTTGAAAATTTGTTGGTAAATTTAACCTTGCCTTGAAAATTTTTGATATCTTTCTTGCATGACTCATAGTGAGGGAACCTTACTACTGACAGTCATGGTTCTTCCTCGTTATCTTCCCTTTTACTTTGTCAATCGAAGTCGTAAGATCCTTAGTTCACTGGGGGCTTGGTGTATCTTGCCTCCTTGACGTGGTGAAAGTCTTTCAATGTTGTTTCCTTGTACTTTACCGGAAGTATGAGCATACATACTCCCGCTAAAGTGGGGGCTAAATGTAGCATCCTAAAATTGCGACACTTGCAATTTCGACTGCATTTCGGTCTTCACGATGGCGACGCAACACGCAACCTGAATGGAGACCCTGAAACTTGCTCACGACACTGAAAACTGCATTTTTCAAGCACCCTGGCCTGAACCTCCTTGCACCCTGCTGTCCTGGGAGGTGGGACCAGAGCACCCAGCGCCCTGGTCCCCAGGACCATGGCGCCCAGCGCGCTGGTCCCTGGGTCCTGTTTTGGGCCCGGTCTCCTAAGGGGCTCGGGTCTTTTTGTTTGCAATTTGGAAATTAACTTTCCTGGTCAGCCTAAGGTCGGGAAAATCAGTCTATCAGCCCTAAATGACAAGTATATAAACTACATTTTCCTCTCTCATTTGGGTAGATGGAAAAAAGGCGAAAGCAAGATTCAAACATTCAAGCATTCAAGCATTCAAGCATTCAAGCATTCCTTCTAAGTCTCCATTCAAGGCTAAGTGTTGCATTCAAGACAAGGATTCAACCATTGAAGAGGAGATCACATACTACATGTTACATACAACATACAACATACAACATACAACATCTAAACCTTTGCACATAAGGATACAAACATCCTTAGAACAAGGTATTAGTACTTGTTTTACAGTCATTTACATTTACAGCTCTTGCTCATTTCTTGGTTAATTCCAAAACTGGGGTATGACCTAAAGGCAAACCCCTAATCCCTAACCCCCCAATCATCTTCGCTTTTCTGTGTGTAGGTTGTAGGTACGCGGCTGAAATTGAAGATCTGGAATCCTTGTGCAGAGACGAACAGATCCCCCTTCGTTTCGCGGATTTTTCGGAGGACCGTGGCGTCGGGCGCCATCGTCCTGACAACTTTTGCTCAAATTTGCAGGACAGCGCCGTATCAACATTTTACTGTTAATTCCAGGTCCGCAGCTTCATCCTATAATCCGAACTCAGTTTATAAGCAAATCTTTGTCACTTTCTATGCATGCTTAGTTTAATTCTTCTATCAACATTCTTTACAAAAGAGGGTAGCCTAGCTGTCTTAACCCTTGAAACACATTTAGCATCCAATCTTGCATTGCGTGGGATTGGATCTAGTGGGTTTCAACCCCTCTTTTGAATGTAAAGTCTCTCTCCTAAGTGAAAACCATCGAATCCTAGCGAACCTCCCTTCTCTCTCCTCGGAGTTGGAAGAGGGGAGAACAACTAGGGTTCGATCGCGATTTTCCGCTTTACAGAAGCACGTATGAAGGAAAAATCGCTTTGCAAAAGAAATTTTGAAACAAGTTGATTGTTCTTTTTTTACTTGCCCAAAAATTGAAGTGTGGATTCTGATTTTTTTAAGTTTGATGCAAGAAAGAAAATTTGTCTATGTTGATTTTAAGCACCAAAAGGACAAATGATCCTAACTAGAAAGCAATATAATTTTGTGGTTGTCAGGTTTTTAAGCACCAAAAGACAAGTTTGTGATTTTTATGGTGAGTTGTTAACCTGCACAAACAAAAACATGTTAGTAAAATCGATGTTCAAGGGGGGCTTCCACAAGCCTAAGAATTTTCATTTTGGTGTTTACAAAGCGATTTTTACAACATTCTGTTGCAATAGCGCTAGTCTACGTTTAAACAGAAGCGCTAGTTTACACAGAAGCGCTAAAAGAAGGGTAAAACCAGAGCGTCAAAAGCGCTAAAATATCCTCAATAGTGCTAGAATAAGAACCAAAGTGCTAAAATAGAGTCAAAAGCGCTGAAACTTTTACAATAGCGCTATTGTAAAAACAATAGCGCTAAAATAAAAAATGTCGGTAGCGCTAAAACGGGTTCAATAGCGTCGAAGCACAACCTGTGTGACAAATTCAACAATCAGACATGTTAGTTAAAAAAAATGATATGTTTTTGGTGTTCGATTCGCGTCGAGTTCACCAAATGATGCCCTCCTAAATGGCACAAGGTTAGTCAATGATAAAATAACACAAAACATACAAAACCATTAGTGTTAGTTAATCAAAAACTAATCTACAAAAGGCATACCAAGAGAGACACTAAAAACATGCTAATGTATCTAACTAAAGAAGTAAAGATAATGAGACATCTCCAACTGCCTCTTAGCATGGCCTTAGCTCCTTCTCCCTTGTTCCTCTCCTCTCCAAGTTCCAAAATAGTGTAGCTCTCAGCAACTTTTTGCACTATGGATGCTTATGGAGGATTGAGATTGTAGTATAGCTCTAAATGTGAAATGAAAAGCTAATACTAATCTATTGATGCTAAAATGATATATTTTAACCAAAATAACAAGATATGAGTTAATTATGCTAAAATGCTCTCTAAAAATGTCTATAGCCTAAATGCATACAAGTTTTCAGGATCTGGATTATGAAGGAATGGGCTCTATTTATAGGAAAAATGGAGCAATGGATGGCCAGGATTGAAAGTTTTAATCAAGGGTCAAGCTTGAAAGTTGGGGATCCATGTGCACAATTTGCACCAATAAAATGGTGACAAGTGTCAACATAGGGTTGGGTTGAGAGAAGGGGTTGGAGGCATTGAATGCCTGAGAAGACTTCATGGTTATCTAGAAGGTAAGGGTCAAGTCTAAATTAAGATTACCCATTGGATTAAGAGTTAATCCAAGGATAAACCTTTGTGCAAATGATTAAGAGATAATCATGGTCAAAGCATTAAAGGCCTGATGAGACCCTTGGGTTGGGCAGAGGTTGAGTCAAAACAAATGTTTTAACCATGTAGGAAGGTTTGGGTTAACCATTAATGGTTTTTGAAGACTTTGTGGATTAAGTGGTTGAAGGTTGGAAGCTTTCAAAGGTTATCCAAGACTTTGAGACATTTAGTGGTTGAAGGTTGAAAGCCTTTAATGGTTATCAAAGACTTTTAGGCTTTGAGAAGTGACTCCATTTTGCTTAGGAATGTGACAATAATTAGGGGATGGATTAGGCTAATTAGGAAGGGGTTAGAAGAATCTAGAAGGGGATTAGATTTTGCAAGTGGATTTGGTGGGTGAGGGAAAATAGGATTTTATTAAAATAAAAATTCATTTATTTCAATAAATGTGTGCAAGTTGCATTTGTAGGAAAATGCAAGTGGGGGGGGTTTTAAAATGATTTAAATAAATGTTAATTTATTTAAAAGAGTAAAAGGGGGATTTTAATTAAATAAATTGATTTTATTTATTTAATTGATTGGAATTGGATTTAGTGAATGAATTAAAATAAATTGAATAATTTATTTAATTAATAGGAGAATGTTTGGAGATGAATTAATTAAATATTAATTTAATTAACTGATGGCTAGTGTATTTTTAACCAAATAAATAGCAAATATTCATTTAATTAAAATGGACAAATTTGTGTGACTACACAACTAAATACAAAATTAATATGATATGCAACTGAGTGCAAATTCAAAATGAAATGCAACTAAATGCAAGCTTAAGATGATATGCAGCCAAATGGTCACCTTCATTTTGTCGTTGTCATTCCTCTTTAGTCACTCGTTTTTGCTCTATTTTGGTTTGTCATCATTTAGATTTTGATATGTTGAAATTTTATACAAGCATAATGGTATAATTGAACCATAATGACCCGAGTAAAACTTACATATACTTTGATATTACAAGATGACACAAGCATCGAGGTATAATTAAACCAAGATGACCTGAGTGTTGCTTGCGTAAAATAGACAAGAGTTAACCATTTTTATGTGCAAAGTGAAACAATATCTTCAATGATATGTTTTCAATCATGTCTCTAGAAAAATTTGCACCATACAAGTGATCGCCTCATAGATAGAAAACCCAAAAAATATCAGATTCCTCCTTTGCTTTTCTCTAGCTCGATGCATCGTTGAGAATTTCAAGAGAGCTAATGATTCAAAAATTTAAGATACAAAATAGTCAAAACTTCATGCTAGATTTAAACAAATTATAATTAAGGAAATCATCCATCATGTGTATGTTAAAGTTGTATTTGGATAATTGTCTTGTTTTCTTGCTTGATGAGCTATTGTTGATAGGATTTCCTTAGCGTGTTGTGATCTTTGTTTGTTTGTTGTTTGGAATGGTTAACTTTGAGAGGAATACTACCCCTACCTATAGATATCTATCATGTGGAGATACACACTAATCACCAAGCCATCATGGAATATGATGAATTGATCTTCAAATAATCAAGGACAATGACTATGCTAAGTATGTCCGGGATAATGTTCTGCAAAAAGTGTTGGGCAATGGCCATTAGCTTTGACTTTTGATGGATGTAGAAGATATGAGTATTGATAGATAGAGGAGTTGTTCTCTCACAAATAGTGCCTATTGCTAGGTTTTCACCACTTGTTTTTATTACACTTTTTTTGTTGTCTTTTTTAATTTTTTTGTATTTTTCACTTTTTCTGTGCATTTAGACCACTCAAGTGTAGAGTTTCTTCAGATGGATGTTGTTGGTTGGTTTGTCAAGCACATCTCCTTCTCAAGTTGTTAGTTGATAGGTGCCTGATCCATAGGATGATATGATGACATAGGGAACTAGCGAATTAGGTTCAAACTTCCCCTTCTTTTCGCGATCCTGTTGATTTCTGGTATTTTCTTTGAGAACAAGATCGCCGACTTTAAAAATCCTAGGGATGACTCTGTGGTTGTAGCTTCTGCACATGCGCTGCTGGTATGCTTTAAGATGATCATAGGCATGTTGTCATTTTTTATCCAGAAGCTCTAGTTCATGCAGTCTATTTACCCAATACTCCTCATCTAGTATGAGGCATTTCCAAGATACTCTGAGTGAGGGAATTTCTACCTCAAGAGGTAGAATTGCTTCTGATCCATACACCTATTAATATGGCATAGCCCCTGTAGGTGTCTGAATGCTAGTCCTGTATCCCTAGAGTGCTGAATTGAGTTGTACATGCCAATCCTTGCATCATTTACTATTTTATTTGATGCCTCTGCTTGACCATTCCACTGCGGGTAGTAAGGTGTAGAGAAGCGATGTTGGATTTTAAATTTGCTCACATAGTTCTTGCACATCCTAATTTTTTAAGGGATGCCCGTTGTTTGTGATGATGGAACTTGGAATGCCATATCTGCAAATTAGATAATTGAGAATAAATGAGGCAATCTACTTTCTAGTTACTGTGGTCATTGGGAATGCTTCAATCCATTTTGTGAAATAGTCTATTGTAGTGATAATGAACTTGTGTCCATTTGAAGAGGAAGGATGGATTTTCCTTACTAAATTAAGTCCCCACTGACAGAAAGGCCAAGATGTTGTAAATGGTTGCAACTCCTATGCTGGTGCATGGATAAGATTGCCATGAATTTGGCACTTAGGACATTTATTTGCAAATTGATAAGAGTCTTTCTCCATTGTTAGCCAGTAATATCCCATTCTTAGAAGTTTTTTAATGAGAGTAGGACCACTTGAATGCGTGCCACATATACCTTCATGAAGCTCATGTACAGCAGAGTCAGATTCATTACGATCAACGCAGCAAAGAAGAGCACCAGCTAGACCTAGATGGTAAAGTGTGTCAGCGGTTAAGGTATAATGGGAGGCTTGCTGGATAAAGCTATGTTTTTGGTTACGAGAGAGGTTGAGTGGTAAGGTATTGGTTTTAATATATTCATAGATTGTCCTATATAGAGGGGAGTCTGAATCAGTTAAGGTATATATAAAGTGGGATGCATAATTGTCATAGGTCGGGGAAAACGGTTGCTCTACCAGAAACTCATAACAACTCTGTTGCTCTGGAATTTGTAGTAGTGAAGCAATAGTGGCCATTGCATTGGTAGCTCTGTTGTCCAACCTTGGTATTTTCTTGAAGGTTATGTGTACAAAGTACTTTTTGAAGTCATCCACCATTCTTTTGTATGGCAGCAGCTTGTCATCCTTTGTCTGATATTCATTGTTTATCTGATTTATAACCAGTTGAGAATCTCCATAGACTTTCAATTTCGTGATTATCACTACCATTTTTATTCCTATGACTAGGGCTTCATACTCAGCGATGTTATTGGTGCATGGAAACTTGAGCCTATACGATCTTGGAATAGTGTGTCCTTCGAGAGTGACAAACAAGATGCCGACACCCGATCCATGTTGGGTGTAGGAACCATTAAAGTACAAGGTCCATTGCTTGAGTGTAACAATAAGGAAATCCATGTCTGGAAATTCCACCTACATTGGTTGTTTATCTGGTAGTGGTGCTTCAGCTAATTGATCTGCAATTACTTGTCCTTTGATAGCCCGACGCTCTGCATATTGGATATCAAACTCACTGAGAATCATGACCCATTTAGCCAATCGGCCTATATGTGTCACTTTGTTGAGTAAATACTTGAGAGGATCAATTTTTGCTACTAGCTTGATTGTGTGAGCTATCATGTAATGGCAGAACATTTGAGAGGTGAATACCACAGCTAAACAAGTCTTCTCAAAGAATTTATAATTTAGCTCATATCCATTTAATGTTCTGCTGATGAAATATATAGCTCGTTCCATGCTTTCTTGATCTTCTTGTGCTAATAGTGCCCCTAATGATACTTTAATTGTTGATATGTAGAGAATGAGCGGCTTCACTGCTATGGGTGGTACCAGAACTGGTGGATTCATTAGATATTGCTTGAGTTGATAGAATGATTCCATACACTTGGATTCCCATCGGAATGGTATGTTCTTATGTAGGAAATGATTGAATGGAAGACTTTTATCTGCTAGTTGGGCTATGAATCACTTGATAGACTGTAGCCATCCATGTAGAGATTTGAATTGACTAATGTTCTTGGGAGGTGGCATCTCCATGATGGCGCGTACCTTCACTGGATCTACTTCAATGCCTTTTGCAGACACAATATAGCCTAATAGTTTACCCGATGTCACCCTAAAGACACACTTCTTAGGGTTTATCCTAACTTGGAATTGCTCCAATCTTTGAAATATTTTATCTAATATTCCTAGATGTTCTGCTCGAGTGAATGAGTTAGCTAGTAAATCATCCACATAGTCTTCCATGAAGGTATGAATCGTATCATGAAAGATTGTCGTCATTTCTCTTTGATAAGCTGCCCCAACATTCTTTAAGCCAAAATGCATAACATTCCAACAATACGTTCCCCAAGGATAGGTGAATGCAATTTTATCTTGATCCTCTGGAGCTATCTTGATTTGATTATAGCCAGAGAAACCATCCATTAATGATAGAATTGCATGGCCTGCTGTTAGGTCCATAATTATGTCGATGTTGGGTAAGGGATAGTCATCCTCTGGACAAGCTTTGTTGACATCTCTATAATTTGTGCATATTGTGATTCTTCCATCCTCTTATGTCAGTGATTCTGCTAGGTGCATGTTTTTAGATGCTACTTTTGTACTAATGTTTACTGATTGAGTTGGCTCAATCAATATGGGTGACCGCTCTTGATAGTGTTTAGGAAGAGTGTCAAGTATCTAATCCTTAGGTGCCTTAAAAAGGTTTTCACCATCAGATGTGTCCTTTATTTTGACTTTGTTGTGATCTAGTGCTGCCATTGACTGGTTTTCAGCATTAGATCCTTTATTTCTTTCATTTTTGTGATTGAGAGACTTGGCACTCTCCCGATTGTAGATATCATTATTTTGTTCACTGGTAGAGCTTGTTTTTGGGTTGACTATACATAGATAATGGACAATGGGTTCATCATCTTGGAAAATAGGTATATCAGGGTGTTCAAGTTCTTCCCAGTCTATGATATCAGGAAATACAAGTGATAGAGATTCTTTTGGTGGTTCGAGATCAGCTGTGGTAAGTGTAATTATAGAGGTATCGTTATAGTTGTCTAGGATGTTGGTTAGGTTAATGATATTGTCAAGGTCTTCAATGGTATTATCTTCAGTGTAGACTTATTCATAGTGCTGCTGCTCATTTTCCTTAGCCTCATAGATATGTCATGGTCTGAATTCAAGTAATCAAGACTCTACACCTTATCCCTCCTGAGAAAGGGGTGTGTGTGAATGAATAGTACCTTCCTTGACATCCTCGGTAATATTTTAACAAATACCCCATTCATAGTCATTAGAATTAGTTTCAGAAGTACCATCCTAGAGTCTTTCAGTGCTGCTGACAGGTATGTTGTAGGGTGAGAAAATATCTCTGATAATTAAACCAATCTTGTAGTTCTTTTTGATTCGGAATCAGAGCTTTCTTGTACCCTTTGCATTTGTTCATACACTCTTTCTCATTGGGGAGTAGTGATGTCTTTGGGTGATGACTCTTCTTTGTTTTGAATAGGTTCCTATACATGATGTACTTTCTCATAAGATGTTTCTTCCCTTTGAATGACTAGTTCCTCTTGTTGTTTTTCTTTTTCCTGGTGCTCTCACTCTTTCCTTTTTGTTTCTACTGCTTGGTGTAGTGCCTCTTGCCATGAGTTCTCATTGTATTTTTTCTTTTCTTTCCATTGTGGTTTTTGATACTAATTTTGTTTGTGCCTAGGTGGTATGTTGCTTCCATATCATAGTCATGTTTTGTCTCGATAAAATTGTGAAGGAGGTTCTAGCAGTTCTATAATACCTTCTTGACACTTGCCTATAGGTCCTTTGCCATTGTATCCCATCTATTGTATGATCAAGAATCATTTTCCATATTGTTGTGTTGGTATGGCCACCTTCAAAGTAGCAGCTTTGACCTCTTCCTCATCCTTGTATAGCAAACTAAGGATGTCTTTCTCTTCTGATTGATTTGCTAGTGTGACCAATTGGATAAATTTGTCATCAAACTTGGTGA